>NW_016157689.1:63491-88604 GCF_001687245.7 Rhagoletis zephyria | reverse complement strand
AAAGCTGAACTAGAAACACAAAATTTATGATATCAATTTCGTGACGAAAATTATACGCATTTTTTAACTGCCTTGGAAACGTAGGGAAAATCTTTTTTATTCATACGCATCGTTGCAAAAGTTTTGTTTTTTATTTTGTGTTTCTAGCAGTAGACGGATTTTCGCAACGTTCCGAATAAATAAAAAAAGATTTTCCGTACGTTTCCAATGCAGTTAAAAAATGCGTATAATTTTCGTAACGAAATTGATATCATAAATTTTGTGTTTCTTGTTCAGCTTTCGTCACTCGAAAATTATACATCAAAGCGGTGTTTTATTTGATATCAATTATTTTGGGGTAGCAAATTTAAAATCGACGAAAATACAAATAATAATCCAATGGCCTTATTCATAAAAAATAAAGTAGCTTTAAAAAAGGTTTATAAACTGAAAAATTTATGAAAATGTCATTTCATAAAGCTCTTTAAACCTATTTTATTTTTTATGAATAAGGCCATAAATGTTTAATTTTTCTCAAATAAATTGCTAAAAATATTATCAAAATCTCTGTTATGTATTCAAATCGATGTGTATATTGAAATATATAGTTTTCCGAATACGGAATAAAGCGAAAAAGAATGATCCTATCCTTGGTATTCGAAAAAAAAATATGAGAAATGATGAAAACTTGTCAACTTGGTACCAACTTTGGATACAATAATCTGATTGTCTCGCAGTTTATTTTGGTAAGATTTCTACCGGGTGTGGGGCGCACACATGTGCTTTTTTAAGAGGTTTTCTTTCTATCACGTGTACAGCGTTGCCCTAGTGCTATTAAACTAATGCTTTTTTTCTCACGTAGTTTTGCTCAGTAGCAATTTATACATTTTATGTAAGTAGTAGCGGCACATTGGGTGAACTAAATACATTCATACATACATATTTATGTACAATTGTATGTAATATTGTATGCGTCTTCCCAGGTAGGTTAAGTGAGGGTTATAAACCCATGTAGCATAGTTAAATACTGCGTACATACAAAAATATCACAATTTCGACTTGTGACTGGAAAAAAAACTCTAAAATACACACAAATTGTGGTTTCCAAGATATGTACGAAGTGATTAGTACAGCTGCATCCTCTAACTTGTCAACTCACGGGAAACCCCCCCGATTTGCCGGGAATTTCGGTTTGAGTGGCAATCGGGGAATGGGCAATTTTTTTCGGGGAACTGGGTATGTTGTTTTTATATCTCAAAGTAACCAAATTAGACGAATATGTTAATTTTAAACCATTGGTCGCTATTTGGGGCTACTTTTTTCAATTTGAATTGCCATATCTCCACAACACGAGTTTTGCCAGATATAAGGTTCTGGGCTAGACTTGAGGAAACCTAGAATAAAATCGACTGACCAGCTTTTGAAAAAATTCTCGAAATATATATTTTCAGCAGCCCAATTTTTTGTTTTCAGGCGATAACGTTATGGCATATTTATATTTCATAAACACAAAAGATAGCGTTATATAGCTTGTTTTGATATCCTTCTACCGATATCTACACCAATGTCATGGACTGAGTAGTGCGGCCTCAGTGGTAGTTTGAAAAACTGCTTTTTATTCGAATTTCAGGCAGCAGCCACGCCCACAAAGGCATACTAATCCAAACATCCTGGAACAAAACCATCGTACTTTTTTTTGTACTTTAATCCCTGAAAGTTTAAAAAAAAAATAAATGAAGGTACGTACAGCCGCCATATAGTTACATACCAAAGCATCTCGTAGTGGAGACACGAACCAAAACATATTTACCTCTATATCTTTCCAACTAGTAGCCGGAACTTAATATATAAGGTATCGTTTGAAAGGTATTAAATACCTTATAGAATAACGCTAAATATGTTGGGTGTACCCGTATCCCCCCTTAAACCGGCAAAAGCAAAAAAAAAACGTTTTTTGTTTCGTAACAATTTAGCCTAATTTTTAAGAATCCAGTTAATCGTTAAAGAAGCTTGAATACATTTTCTGGACACAAGAGCTTTCCAACGATATCTCAAACATGTCTATTGGACGTCTGGATAAAAACTTCCAAATCTCGTGTATATATAAGCGAGTCATTTCAGCATGCTACTGTGGCTGCTTTCGTCACTCGCGGGCACTGCCGTGCGCTGTGATTAGTTTGGAAAAGTGGGCGGCCACATCCCATAAGAATATTTTATCAGCTATAATTTCGGAACTATAAGTCACATGAACTTGAATTTTGGTATGCAGTCATATATATGGTAGGTGCTTACAGTAGAGTATATATAAATGTTTTTGTAAAAGCGAGCGTGGCACATCCAATATGCGTGAAATTTGTTATTAATCATAACTTCGGAACCATAAGTCACATGATCTTGAAATTTGGTATACAGTCATATATATGGTAGGTGCTTATAGTACGGTATAGATAAATGAGTTTGTAGAAATGGGCGTGGCACATCCAATAGGTGTGGAATATTTTATCACCTATAAATCCGAAACTATAAGTCATATGAACTTGAAATTTGTTACTCAGTCATACATATATATGCTAGGCGCTTATAGAAGGGTATATATAAATGAGTTTGCAAAAGGAGGCGTGGCACATCCAATAGGCGTGGAAAATTCGGAATCATATCGAGCCCTAACCGCCAAAATAACGTAAGCGACATTTTTTTCAAAATTCTCGTTTTGATGCAGAAATATTCCTAGAGCATCTAGATGCATCGATATGTCACGTGAAATTGAAATTTGGTACGCAGACGTATCTGTAGCAGGTGCTTATAGTAGGCTATATATAAGTGAGTTTGTAAAAGGGGGAGCGGCACGTCCCATGGACCTGGAATATTTTATCAGCTATAACTCCGGAACTCGCTGGAACTTGAAATTTCGTACACAGCCATTTTAATGGCAGGTACTTATATTAGGGTATATATAAATGAGTTTGGAAAAGAGGGCGTGACACATCCATTACGCATGGAATTTTTTATCAGCTATAACTTCGGAACTATAAGTCCCACGAACTTGAAATTTGGTATGCAGATATATCAATGGTAGGTGCTTATATATAAATGGGTTTGTAAAAGGGGGCGTGCCACTTCCCATAGGCGTGGAAAATTTTATCAGGTATAATTTCAAAACCATAAGTCAACTGAAATTGAAATTTGGTACGCAAACGTATCTATGGTAGGTGATTTTAGTAGGTTATCTTAATATTAAAAATCCCGTGTCACTGTGTTCGGTTACGCTAATCTCCGAAACCGCTTAACCGATTTCAATGAATGAATGAATGAGTATTGTTGGTTGCAACTTAAAAGATAGGATAGTTGTGAACCCGAGGAAAAATATTTTTTTTTCATCGACATTTTTCTATGTTCTCGCATCGTGCTTATCTAATATATAAAAATCGAACTCTTCCTACACGGCTCGACCGATCTTTATGACATTTTTGTGTTATATATAGTAGGTGTTAGAATCGGATGTCAAGCATATTTCATACCTCTAGGTCCAGGGGGCGTGGCACCTCCCATACAAACCGAATTTTTCATACTGTATGTCCCGAAAAATTTTNGGAACTTGAAATTTCGTACACAGCCATTTTAATGGCAGGTACTTATATTAGGGTATATATAAATGAGTTTGGAAAAGAGGGCGTGACACATCCATTACGCATGGAATTTTTTATCAGCTATAACTTCGGAACTATAAGTCCCACGAACTTGAAATTTGGTATGCAGATATATCAATGGTAGGTGCTTATATATAAATGGGTTTGTAAAAGGGGGCGTGCCACTTCCCATAGGCGTGGAAAATTTTATCAGGTATAATTTCAAAACCATAAGTCAACTGAAATTGAAATTTGGTACGCAAACGTATCTATGGTAGGTGATTTTAGTAGGTTATCTTAATATAAAAAATCCCGTGTCACTGTGTTCGGTTACGCTAATCTCCGAAACCGCTTAACCGATTTCAATGAATGAATGAATGAGTATTGTTGGTTGCAACTTAAAAGATAGGATAGTTGTGAACCCGAGGAAAAATATTTTTTTTTCATCGACATTTTTCTATGTTCTCGCATCGTGCTTATCTAATATATAAAAATCGAACTCTTCCTACACGGCTCGACCGATCTTTATGACATTTTTGTGTTATATATAGTAGGTGTTAGAATCGGATGTCAAGCATATTTCATACCTCTAGGTCCAGGGGGCGTGGCACCTCCCATACAAACCGAATTTTTCATACTGTATGTCCCGAAAAATTTTCATGGAATAGGTCTCGAACTTGGTATGGAGATATATGAAAGCAATCGCATACTCATGGAGATAAATTGTGGTTATCGGAAAAGTAGGCATGGCACTTCCCATACACATTGGATTTTTCATACTGCATATCTCTGGATGTGTTCATGGAAGAGTACTGGAACTTGGTATGTGCAAGATATATAAAACGCGACTGGTCATGAAGTAAAGTTGGGGCTATTGGAAAAAGGGACGTGACACCTCCCATGGTAGATTACTCGAAAATGGTATAGAGATATATGAAATCAATCCCATGCTCTTAGAGAAAATTACGGCTATTTGAAAAGGGGACGTGACGCCTTTTAAACGCACTGAAACTATTACGTATCTTTGTATGCATGTACAGTTTCGCTAAGTTATTTAAGACAGCAAATATGCCTTCTGACAACCACCAAACCGTAATATTAGAAGACAAATGCGTCACTAAAAATCATGAACGTGAACTCTTGGTGAAAATTTTGGACCAAAATGTTTCAATACAAAAAATTTATTTTGGGCGGGACGAAGTTCGCCGAGTCTGCTAGTTATGTATATAATCTAATACTAACTATGACCAAAAAGGAAGTTAAAAAGACAGGCTTACGTAGCGATGCTACTCCAGCCGCTGATAGGGGAATTGCGGCTGCAAAATCAGTAGAAGACGTTGCGGTGGTAGAGCAGGTGAATGAAGGAGTGGACGGTAGTCTATGGCCACTTGGTGGTGAACAAGCTGCATCCACATTGCGCACGGGTCAGCGGTTGATAGCGGCGGGAGACATTCCTTCGCCGGAAGCAAGCTTATTAGATAAGGTTAGCGGTCACTTATTGCAGAAGTTCGAGATGATGTTCTTCCAGTATCAAATGGATGTTAGTCGTACTACGACGGAGGCAATTCGCGAGGCCATTAACACCGTGCGCAAAGACATGAAGAGTTTAGGTGAACGGATTTCAGACGTTGAAAACAGCCGGCTCAATCACAAGGCCACTGCTGAAATCGAGCAACAACAGAGTTTGCCCATTCAGTGCAAGCGATATTGGTGAGATAGTCGCAGAAGAATAACATACATCTGACGAACCACAGGAGCACGGGCGCCGCAGGTTTTTCACTCCCTCCACTCAAAGTAAGCGCTATTATTCCGACAAGGAGAAATCCAAGTTCAAAACGATTAGGGATTGGGGGCTTAAGTTTGATGGCAGCTCAAAATCTATTCCGATTGAGAGGTTTCTGTTTAGAGTTGAGACTCTTCAGAAACGACATAACATCTCGTCGGACGATTTGTATGCCAGCTTCCATCTGCTGTTGGATGGTGCTGCCCAGGAGTGGTTCTGGTGACGGTTTTCAGAATTGGCGCAGCTTGGTCAACTTGATTCGCAGAAATCTGAAGCCCAGAATAAAGATCCTGATATTTGGCTGCCATGTAGACACACTGGCGAAACTCAAAATGGAGTGCAGGCGGGCGGAAAGCATTTGGAGGAACTTGAGTCGAAGTTTGCTAAGAAAAAACACTTAGATGAAATCGGTTTCGGAGATGAGGAGAACTTTTCAAAAGCGGAGAGTTGCGATGCCGTGGAGGCTCTTGAGAGGCGAGAACGAAACAGCTTCCCTAAGGAAGCTCCAAAGAAACTGTCCGGAGATCCGAATTCGAAATTCGCGAACAAAGGCAAACTCAAATCTGAGAAGTGCGACTTCCAATTTCATGATGGAACATGCTTCAAATGCAATCAGTCTACCGCCAAATTTGTGATTTGTGAGAAGTGTAGACAGGAAAACCAGCACCATGGCGAGAATTCCGGGATAGCTCGTCAGAGGAACTTACTCCCGGAGAGAACTTAAAGCACATATCCATTCTTCGAAATGGAAGTCGCACGCCAGAGGCGCGAAAAAAAGCTATTATGACATTGGAGGAAAGAGAACGGCTATATAATGAAGCGAAAAGGGGAATATTTGGGATAGGAAGGACTGAAATCAGAAACGTCACGAAGAAAGAGAGGAACGTAAGAAAAATATTTAAGTTTCGAGAGAAGGCAAGAGTACGGAGGAAGATTAAGGGGGTCATCGCTTCGACAATCATTCAGAGCGAAACCGATCGCAGGCCATATACGGAAATCTCGATTGACGGCGTGCTCATAACTGGATTGTAGCGATAGGCAGGATGAAGGAGCAGGTATCGTGGCGAGGGAAGGCAGCCAGTCTAAATTTATACTTAGTTCCTAGTTTGAAGCAAGATCTGTATCTTGGTATCGACTTCTGGGAGGCGTTTGGCCTCTTGCCAGCTACGATTTCGGAACTTGGTGTAGAGAATGCGGGCAAGCTACCTTTGAGCCCGGAGCAGTTGTCTAGATTGAAACGTGTGAAGTCGTTATTTCCATCGTCGGCGGAGCTCGGTTTAGGGAAGACTCATCTAATGGAGCACGTGATAGAGGTACATGATGAAACGGTATCAGTGAAGCAACGCTATTACCCGATGTCGCCGGTGAAAAAAAATGCGCATACGAAGAGATAGATCGCATGCTTCGACTCGGAGTATAGAAGAGAGTGAAACTCCCTGGGGCTCCCCCGATTGTGACATATTTAGTTTTCGGCATAAAAATACCTAAAAGCTTTGAATATGTAAAAATAAGAACCGTCGTTCCTATACCCAATAAAGAAAAAGATGAAATAGAAGCCAAAATAGAAGAGATATTTACTTATGAAAATAAAACTTTAATATTTGAAGAAAGTAAATCATTGAAAGGAACGAAACTTAGTAATCACTGTATTTTAAGAAATAATTGTCATCTCACAAAAAATAGAGAGCTGGAAATATTAGAAATAAACATAAAAACTATTGTTGTTAAAAACGCAATAAATTTACAGCTTAATCACTCATGTTATCAAGAACAACCCATTATAAGTGGAAACTACTTAATACGATTTAATAATTGTTCTATCAAAATTAACGACTACTATTTTTATAATTATATTGAAAATATAAAAGAAAATATTGTAAGCTTAAAATATGGAGATATTCGTAATTTTACGAAAAGAATTACCTTTGATTAAATAATAGAGGAGCATAGATCAAACATAGAAAGCATTTTTAAATTGAGAATTCATAGTAAAATATCGAATATATGCAATATTATAAGTATAATTATAATTGTATTAATAGTTATTGTTATTATCATTAAACATAAACGTATAACAATCAAATTGAATACACGAATTCAGGAGAATTCGAATCTAAAGGGGGGAGAAGTTACATATATTAACAGCTACACAAAAACACCTGACGGTGCAATTGATAAGTATGAAGAATTCTTGAAGCAAATTAATAAAGTTGAAACATAAAACCATTTCCGGCATATTGCAAAAGTTGTACACAAAAAGAGAAATTGAAAATCAAAAAGACACCAAATTTCCGAGAATTAGTAAATTGGGGAACATATTGATTAGCAAGCAGTTTTATTTAGTTCACATGGAGCAAATCGATTGGCAAGCAGTTTTATTAAATTCATATGCCAAAAGTAATTAGTAAGCAAATATTGTAACTAGAATATAAGCTTCATTTTAAATTGAATAAATAATTTAATTCAGTCTGATTCGAGAGCCCAAACCCACTTGTTGTCTTTTGGTTAATCGCGTAAAACTATTTTTTATAAACGCCCGGACGCACGGAAATTACNGAGCTTAGTATATGGCGTTGGTAATCAACAGTCGGCTTATGGCCGTACGGGTTCGATAACTTTTTTCTGATTATTGGTGCGGTACATTCGACATCTGAGTGATCTACAAAACCGCACCCCGATCCGACGAGCTGAGCTGAGCTGAACGCAAGGGTACCCAGGTGGATCACCACGATCTATTTTAGTGCGGAATCGCGTGCCTTGGCCTTGGAAACACGTGGTTTTGGGGAAATTGCATTTCTGCTAATGTGAGTAAGAGTTTTTTTTTACAATTACTGGAGATATTTAAGAACTAAAAGTGTTTATACATTAAATTTCAGATTCTTCAACAAAGGTGCATTACGCTCCGCATAAAACCAAATGTGGCGACATAGGTTCTGTATGGTTTCATTTTTTGATAGCTGACAACGGTGAGCCTACTGCAAAGTGCAAAGCTTGTGGTAAGTTTTAAAAACGAATTTGACAGCGGCTTCCCATAAGCCTCTTACGTGTGGAGATCGAGCTGGTATATTCAGCCAGTTAATGTTGTGTACATCACGAGTTGCTCCTTTTGAAACAATACATAAATTTCATGTAAACTATTTGCGGCCCCAATGAAATTTGTTCCGGAGTATATTTTTGCAGTACAACCACGTCTTTTTTAGTGAATTTGTATAGCACCCAAGAAATCAACCCCACTATTAAAGAAGGGACTGGTGCATCTTACCCTATCTGCTGATAAATTACCCATGATTTGAAAAAGTGGACGAGGATTTGCTCTGAAGCATCTATAGCAATTGTTAACAATTCTTTTTGTAGGTTGCCTGCCCTTTAAAGGCCAAAACTTCTGCCTAGCTATTGCGAGAAGGCCTTGCGGTCCTATATGTAAATGTTTTTGATGGATGCCCTCCACCAAAACTTTAACTAAAGTGTCTTCATATGGAAGTACTGCAGGATGTTTTGCTTCTTCTGGAATATTACCTTCTTGTAGACGTCCTCCAACTCTAATGATGCCATTCCTTACCAAAACACCAGCTGTTATAGCAGTTTTCTTTATATCTGGAAGCGATGTTAGAGGCGTCGTGACAATGTTTTTCCTGTATGATTCCATGTTAGCTAAATGCATTGGTCCATTAAACCAAAGACTATTATTAATTATTTCTTCTGGATATACCCCTCTTGTTATTAAATCAGCTGGGCTTGATTTTGTGGAAATATGTCTCCCTTGCAGCCCTTTGGTTTGCACCTGAATAAAGTTTACCCTATTCGAAACAAATATTTGCAATTTTGCAGGATCTAATTGTAGCCAACTAAGGACGATTGTTGAATCCGTATAATAAATATGCTTGTCCTTTAGATTATGTGCTTTTGATATTTTTTCCATTAATTTTACAAACAGTATCGCAGCACATAGTTCTAATCGAGGTAATGTCTGAATTTTTAATGGTGCTACTTTCGATTTGGAAGCGAATAGACTGACTTTAATATTTCCCGATTTGTCTACTGATTTTACATACATAACTGCGCCGTATGCTCTCATGGATGCATCTGAGTCCTATGACCACCTGTTTGAAAATTTTAATTTAATTTAATTTATAAGCTAAATTGAATATGGCAATATGGGTATCAAACTGAAGGGGTTTAGGAAATTTTACTCGCAAAAATATTTTTGGCACCGACTTGCTTCATATATGGAGCATATGCCAGCACCTTGAAAATAAATATTCCGACCAAAAATTTACTCGGTATGTAGCTCGGGATATTCCTAAAATTCTTATACAGACTAAAACGTAAAAAACTAATATATTACGCTGGGAACTGGAACTTAGCACTGATGCATATATTGCAAATGCCACGCCCCTCATATAGCTTATCTCAGGAACCGCTTACGCTAACGTCCTGAAATTCGACAAAGCTACATATGTTATCAATATCGTGCTTATGGCGAAAAGGGGCAAGTAATGGAAAAGGGGGCATGGCACTCCCACGCTTCTCATTTCACTTATCTCTGGAACCGCTTACGCTAACGTCCTGAAATTCGACAAAGCTACATATGTTATCAATATCGTGCTTATGGCGAAAAGGGGCAAGTAATGGAAAAGGGGGCATGGCACTCCCACGCTTCTCATTTCACTTATCTCTGGAACCGCTTACGCTAACGTCATATATTATCAATACCGTACTTATGGCGAAAAGTGTTAATTATTGGAAAGGCTGCATCNGGGCAAGTAATGGAAAAGGGGGCATGGCACTCCCACGCTTCTCATTTCACTTATCTCTGGAACCGCTTACGCTAACGTCATATATTATCAATACCGTACTTATGGCGAAAAGTCTTGTGCATTGGAAAGGCTGCATCGATATACATTTACGTAATCGTGCAAGAATCTTTCGATTGGGAATCATTTTCTCCTGGATTTCGAAATCCTATTGAACTATTGTAACTTTGCTTTTAATATTTAGTAAAAGGTAAAACTTATGTTAAAATTCAGAAGCATTTGTTTAATATTTTGGCTGCAATTTAGTTTGGCATCCCCGGAGTTCCGCATTAAGGTAGCTATGGAACGGTAGAGGGAGTTCTCCTGATTGCAAATATGTATACTTTTAGCCGCAGCAGGCTTATAGTTTTTAAGTTATTTGTTGTTAAAGTTTGTAAATTGAACTAACCTCTCGGCGCTATTTCTCACAATAAACACTATATTTATGTACACACTTCGGCAAAATAGTTGCATTAAAACCCCGGCCTGAGATTTCCACTTCAATATACAATTCTTAATTAATTAATTAAGTAAAACGCGTTTATAAATATCTTCACAAATGTTTGCACATTTCATAAACAAGCATAAATAACAATGGCTGACAGTAACACAAAATGTATGCTACCATACGTTAAAAAAAATACACCACAAATAAGTGCGTATAATTAGGGAGTATAAGTGTACAATACGTATGTACATACATTGCTCTTATTAAAAATTAGATTATTAGGATCGATAGGGGTCTTACTCCTGATCATAACGGTATAATTTTTTTCGGGTGGAAATAATATTTACTGGTGTTATTGTAGTTCAAAGTACACTAATGTAGAAAACGTTCATCGATAATTTGATAAATAATGAAAATTTTTAATAAAAAATCGCGTGATTTTTTATTAAAAATTTTCGCCTGCGCCGCTTTTTCCATAAAAATCAATACTTCGATGAATAATGTAAATTTTTAATAAAAACTCGCGCGATTTTTTATTTAAAATTTTCGCCTGCGGCGCTTTTTCCATAAAAATCAATACTTCGATAAATAATGAAAATGTTTAATAAAAAAAAAATCGAAAAAGCCACTTGGGCGAATTTTCTTTACTACTTCAATGAGGAGTCCCTATGAAACCTAATAATGGAGAAGCACTTGCCATGTAGAAATTACTGCAAGCTTCAGGCACTAGTATCATAGATTCTATTGTGAATTATTTGGTAAGATAAAATACCGGAAATTAGTTTGAATGAATCAGGTGTTAACCTTGTGTTATTTCCATACGAATTTCTGTAGAACACGTACCGGGTGTGTGGTTTGTACTTCATCTGAATGTTTAAATTAAATAAGACACCGATTTGTTCCTGATTATACTCCTAATTAGTGACTCATTGGGCGCGTTCATAAGACTTAGCTTTTGTCTAGCCGTTGACTGTTTGTCCTAGAAACTCATAGTTAAATAGTTCCGCTCAGTTCAACAGTTCGCAACTTTCTTCTATCGCACAATGTTTTCGCTACCTGAACTCAACATTTAACATTTGCTGTTAAATTACCCACGAAAATCGGAAAACATCTCCCACATTTTACATGTAATATTCTTTCGAAATTCAATGGTTGGTAGATTACTCACATAAGGTTTAAAAGAGTTTGAAACATCTACTACATTTATAAATTAGCTTTAGTGTTTACTAAAACCCAAGATTTTGAAGAAACTTTTTTTGATGTTTTTATGGTTGATTACTTTCTGGCAATTCTTAAAACTATCACTGTTACAAATTATTTGCATTACATAAGCGAATGTGATTTTTGGTGACTTTAACGTTGAAGCACTTGACTTTTTTTATTCGAAAGCAACTAAATAGTCGGTCTGAATCGGGCGAATAAGACAGTTATTCCATGTTATTCATTAAAAATTGATTACTGAGTTTCACAATTGCTTTAACAATACACACAGGTAATAAATAGAAACTCTGTTTTTAGTTTGTAATTATCCTTTTCCGGCGTCCGCTGTGGGGTAGTGGTAAGCAGTGCGCGCTTCCACTCCGCAGGGCCTGGGTTCAAGCCCTGGTAAAAGCAACATCGCAAAAAATTTAGAAAAAACAATTTTCATAATAGCGGTCGCCCCTCGGCAGGCAATGGCAAACTTCCGTGTGTATTTCTGCCATGAAAAAACAGCTTCTCACAAAAATAAAAGCGCCGTTCGGAATCGGCGTAAAACTGTAGGTCCCCCTCTTTGTGTGACAACATCAAGGCGCACGCCTCAAATCGAAGGAGAAGCTCGGCCAAACACGTACATATGTGTACAGTATATTTTGCTTTGCTGCCTTGATGCTTAAGTGCACATTTAAGATACCTACCCCAAAGTGCGCATCTGAGACATTATTTTTAACATTTATAAGGAAACTGTTGCGATAGATGCAATCAACATACCTGCACATTGGCGATACCTGCCTTAAAAATTGTGCAACTAGTATCAATTATAAAAGAAAGTATTACGTTTACCTGCGCTGGCCCTACAATTACCTAATTTTACAAGCTTGTATTTATTTTGCTCATATCGCAGAACAACGAAAATGGCTACCAATTTATGTAATTATATAGATAATAAGATACCATTCGAAAAAAATTTCGCTTGCATTATTTTGTATGCTTGTTTGCTTGTATGAAGATGCAACAGAAGATAATGCAGGAGAAGATTGTGGCGATGAAAGCGAAATCGCTGACCCTGTGCTTAACGGTGGATGTAACATACGAGCACACAACACTCAATCTACTGGAACAAATGTACTGAATAAATCTCCAGACAAGGAAGTTCAAAACCGAGGCAACGTTGAGCAGCATTCATTAAAATCTACATCCAAAACAGCAGCAAATTTAAATAAATCAGTGACCAGCAAACCTGATGCGAAGTCTAGTATCAAACATTATGGTACCAGTACAACGCTAGTCATCGCGGAGGTAGCGGTTATGATGAGATACAAAATATCGATCACACAACGGGTAATAACACCATTGATACAGTTAAATGGCAAACTCCTAGGCCCCCGGCAAGTCCACCTTCTGGCAAAACGTGGGATAAACATCATAAACGGCCAAAAATGCAAGGCGAGTTTCCTGAGATTTGGCGTAAGATGAAGAAAGTCACACATCTTTAATAATATGTATAGTAATTATTATTATTTTATTAGTAGTTTACGTGAAATTCATGCGGAAGAAAACAACCAACTAAAAATTCAATTTAAATCTCCCACCAGTATTGACCGCCCGCAAGATGTTCAATTGTAAAATAAATTGAACATGTTTAGTATACAGTACATAAATACAGTATATTTTGCTTTGCTGCCTCTATGCTTAAGTGCACATTTAAGACACCTACCCCAAAATGCGCATCAGAGGCATTATTTTTAAAATTTATAAGGAAACTGCTCCGATAAATGTATTCAACATACCTGCACATTGGCGATACCTGCCTTAAAAATTGTGCGACTAGTATCAATTATCAATGAAAGTATTACGTTTACCTGCACTGGTCCTATTTTGCCCATCTCACAGAAAAACGAAAGTGGCTATCAATTTATGTAGTTATATATATAATTAGATAGCAATCGGTAAAAATTTCGCTTGCAGTAATTTCTACATGGCAAGTGCTTCTCCATTATTTGGTTTCATAGGGATTCGGATACCTTCCTCATTGAAGTAGTAAAGAAAATTCGCCCAAGTGGCTTTTTCGGTTAGGTGCAGAAGTTTTTTGTGCAAAGAAGGATGTGCAGCTAAACAAAATATACTGTAAGCGCCAATCTATTATTATTATTATTATTATTATTATTATTATTATTATTATCCTCTTTCATCCATTTAAGGTGAAATAGAAACAGGCAAGAACCTGAAAAGGCAACAACATTATTTTTTATTAAATGCAATGCTCCAATTTTTAAGTTTAACCTTCTTGTGCTCTGTAGTCCACATCTGTAGCATTTTCGCTGAAAATTTGTAATAAATAAAATAATTCCACTACAACCGTGTCCGAGTTTTCCAGTTGCTTCAAAATCAATTCTAAGCAGTTTGTGCAATGAAGCGTGGAAAAAAAATTATTTCCGATACCTTAAAAACCCTTCTTTTAAAAATGATTATATCCTGGCCGGTAGCCTACAAATGTAGACAGGCTATAGGACTTAATCTTCCGGCCTTAAATCACCCGGACAAAATCCCCCGTACAAAAATCTCCTCGACAAAAATCCCCTGGATAAAATCCCCCGCACTTATATTGTGAAGACCCCTAGTACCTACACTCACGGACTTCACAATTGGCTATTTTACTAAACCGAATTATATTTTTGAATTGTTATATACATATATGTCTGAATTACACATATTAAATTAATTGTTGGTTATATACATACGTGAAATTGAAATACATGTGTACATATTTATATTGAAATTTGAAGTAGATACATACCTACTTAGGTATGAACAAGTAAAAGGAAGTAGAGAAAATATTAGCAACAATGTCTTTAGGATAACAGTCTGCCTGCGTGCAGAACAATATAAATAGAGCAGCAAGTGGAATTAGAAATCACTTCTCGTAGAGTAGTCGTATACTCCAGTCGATCGTTTAAACTAGAGATGGGCACGGGCCGGGCTTTTGGCAGGGGCCCGCACGAAAAAGCCCGTTGCTAATACTACAAATTTAAATAAGCTTTTGTTTTCATACACAAAAAAAAAAAATAGTATGTACATATTCAAACTCTTTTGATAAGAAAAAAGCAAAAAAAGAAATATTTGGAAACCGATAGAAAAAAATTAGCTACTTAGTAGTTTTGTTTACATATCTGTACATAAAATACCTTCCACTTTTTCTGCTTCCCAGAAAATATATTATACAAATCTTTGATGAAAAAAATTGATTCGCTTAAGTAAATATTAATAATACATAAACACAAAATTAAAAATATGTACATATGTATACATACAATAAAAGTTGGCTCTTTATTTCCGGGCTGGGACGGGCTGTACATATCTGTACATAAAATACCTTCCATTTTTTCTGCTTCCCAGAAAATATATTATACAAATCTTTGATGTAAAAAATTGATTCGATAAGTAAATATACATACATAAACACAAAATTAAAAATATGTTTATATGTATGTGGGATTGGAACGACGGACTAGAGGAACGGACCTGACAGGCATACCATTGTGGACGAATGCAACCATACGCACCAGACTACGAAATGAACGATCGGACCGCACTGAACACACCCCAAACTAGACTTCGACAAGATAAACGACAGGACAGAAATTCATTGTTAAACCAACCGCCTTCAAGCGTAGTTCGCCCTTATCTTTTAATCTTGTGAAATGTGAGTGTAAAATAAACGCTAAAGACTGTTAAAATTAATAGAAATAAAAACTGTTTTACTACAANTGTTAAACCAACCGCCTTTAAGTGTAGTTCGCCCTTATCTTTTAATCTTGTGAAATGTGAGTGTAAAATAAACGCTAAAGACTGTTAAAATTAATAGAAATAAAAACTGTTTTACTACAAAGTGGTGTCGTGAAGTGGCATAAAATCCACTCCGTGAATGTGAAAGAACTGTGTGTTTTGCGAAAACTTTTGTGCGTGTGCATACATATGTATGTATGTTTCTTGTGTGTGCGTGCGCGATAAGCTAGCCGGTGCCGAAAATGAAAACTTAATAATTTCAAACCACAAGTTGATACCTGCGATCACTAAATCAAATTTATAAACGAAAAAAACTATGCAAGAAAACATTTTGCAAAATTATAGCTGGAAAAAGTAACGGCGATTTGAGCTAGCCACGCCACACAAACCGCTATTCGCGAAGTAACGCTAACAAACGGTTAAGTTCGGTTGCGTGAATAATTTCAACTCGACCAAACCGACGAGTACATGCATAGTGCGTTCTAAAATTGAACTTTAATAAAAAAACCCTTGTTATAGTAAACGCCTGCATGCAACGTGCGTGTGCGACGCGTTTAAGCGGAATTCGACTGTGTGTGATTGGGCCGCTTTCTGCCATAAAAATCTCCTTTTTCGACGCGTATATAGCAAAACTTTACCACGCCATTCGCGGACCGTTAGGTCCGTTACCCAAGATACAGTTGCTATATTGCGCATTGCTCCGGGTACAGCCATC
Source organism: Rhagoletis zephyria (assembly GCF_001687245.7). Classification (NCBI taxonomy): domain Eukaryota; kingdom Metazoa; phylum Arthropoda; class Insecta; order Diptera; family Tephritidae; genus Rhagoletis; species Rhagoletis zephyria. The sequence goes on along the minus strand of NW_016157689.1, from coordinate 72,277 downwards.
AAGCTGTAGCAGCAATCGAGGGTACCGCAGGGCCCGTTAAATAGTTAAAGTGCGCGAAACAGTGAAGCGCACGTGGCAGCGAAGTGTGCGCAGAAGCAAAGTGCGCGCAGCAGTGAAGTGTGCGCAACAAAGTGGGAGCAGCGAAGAAGCGTGCGCAGAAGTGAACAGTGCGCAGCGGCAAAGTGTGCGCGGCAGCCAAGTGCGCGTAGCAGCAAAGCGTGCGCAACAGCAAGTGCGCGCATAAGCAGCTTGCGCGCAACCTCAAAATACGCGCAACAGCCAAGTGTGCGCAAAAGCAACGTGTGCGCAGTGACAAGTGCACGTTCCTAAGCGGCGTATATAATCGCGTTTAACACGACGGCGAAACGGTGCCAGAGAAAGGTAGCACCGTCAACGAGGGACGGGTGCAGCAAACGCACGCATCGAAGCGGCGTACATAGCGGCGTTTAACGCGACAGTGAAACGGTGCCAGAGGCAGGTAGCATCGTCAACGAGGGACGTTAACATGCGAAGTACAGCGAGTAATTAGACAGCGGCGAGGGAGAAGAACCATACGTAGCTCAGCTAAGTCAATAACTTTGTTGTTTGTTTTGAGCAAAGCAAATTTCATGTAATTTAAATACGTTCGTTAGTTCACACATTGTTCATTATACTATATATTTTTATAATATTACATCATTCTCAATGTTACATTGTAACCATTAATTTTGAAATTCTGTAGACATGGACCGCGACGAAATTTTTGCATTGACTGTAGAAGGACTGAGGGAAAAGTTGGAAGGGTTAGGGATTGACACTAGTGGCCGTAAACCGACGTTACGGGACCGACTCCTCGAACACTTCGGCCTAAACGCTAGTGATGACGACGGTAGCGATTTTAACGACGCGGCGAGCGGTCGAAGCGTTCCAGCAACCAAAGCTAATCGCCCAACTTTAACGCTCCGCCATGTAGAAGACTCGCTTTCGAAGTTTAGCGGTTTTGGTCAACCCACCTTCGAGCAGTGGCTGGGGGACTTCGAGGACAACGCGACGGCGGTGCAGTGGAGTGACCTACAAAGGCTAATCTACGCTAAGCAGCTATTAACGGGCGCGGCAAAACTTTTCGTAAGAAGCCAGAACGGAATTAGCAGTTGGGATTCGCTAAATCAGCACTGCGTTCCGAGTTTGGAGTTCGCGTTTCTGCAGTCGCAGAGTTCCCGCGGTTAGCGGCGCGATTAGCAAGCGTTGTTTCCGTAAATATATATTTTTTGAGTTAGCTAACCGAACAGTTTCGACATTGATTGACACGGGGTCAGACCTTTCCTTAATGCGTAACGACACGTTGGCGATGCTAGGCTTCGGTGTGGAATTAAGAGAAGCGTATATTGGTGGGCATAGGGAACAGCGCGCTGACCACAATCGGTTGTTTTAGTTTACCCATGCGCATCGATGGTATCGCGGTGGACATCACATTCCATGTGACGAAGGAGCGAGATCTCAGCTACTCCATGGTGATTGGAAATGACGTCCTAAAGCAAGTGGACCTCATCGTGAGCGAAGACGGCGCCGTGTTTAAGAGTAAGGAGACAGAGCCCAGCGGGCGCGAGGATGCACTCGAGCGCAAGGCAGTAGCCGGCAATTACGCTGGTGCAGGACGAGACGGAGCAGATCCATGCGAAGGTGCAGTGGCGCGTGAGGTTGTAGCCAGTAGGCAGGTAAAGGAGGGTCTTGAAGACTCGATCAGTGAGGATTTGGAATTCGTCTGCAAAGCTATCAAGGACGCAGCTGGGAGACTCCGAGAGAGTGCTAGACAGCCAGATGCGGTCTGAGTTCGGCATAGGTATGATGAGATGTGAGAAGGTGTCAGTGGGTACGATGTCAGCGAGAGAGGCTGTGAGATCGGACGATCCTCACGGGAGCATGTGATCCCAGGCAAGGCGAGCGTAAACGAGCGAGGCGCGGAACGTGCGCAGTCCCTAGTCCCTCGATGAAAGACCTTCGAGTCGAATCAGCGAGCTGCAGGTGGCGTTCGGAAATCTTTGTATGATGGCAGGATCGGAACAGGACGAAGAACATGAAATGGATCTCCTCCATTTGAGTGAGGAGCGAGCAGACAAGGTACGGAGTTTGGTAGCAGCCTACAAGCCAGCTAAGAACTCCGCATCCCCAGTGGAGATGAAGATCTTGTTGACAGACGATGTCACGGTATTTGAACGGCCAAGGCGATTGTCATATGCGGATCGGCAGATAGTCGACGAACAGGTAGCGGTCTGGCTAGTCGAGGCTATTATACAACCAAGCAACTCAAACTATGCATCACCCGTCGTTCTCGTTGCCAAGAAGGATGGGAGCAAACGTCTCTGTTGCAACTATCGGCGCCTAAACGAGAAAATCGTCCGCGACAACTTCCCGATGCCGATGATCGACGATGTTATCGAGCAGCTGCTGGGAGCCAACGTTTTCTCCACGCTTGACCTAATGAACGGGTTCTTCCATGTTCCAGTGGAAGCAGACCCGCGGAAGTATACCCCGTTCGTAACGCACAGCGGACAGTTCGAGTTCTTGTACGTGCTATTTGGCATATCCAATTCGCCGGCAGTCTTTACGAGGTTTGTGTCCGGAGCTTTGAATGACTTGGTACGTAGCGGCACAGTCGTGGTGTACATGGATGACTTGATCATTCCCTCCAAGGATGAAGTCGAGGGCATCCAGAGCTAGTATTGAGCGTTGCCGCGGCGAAAGGTTTGCGCGTTAAGTGGAACAAATGTCAGTTCCTAAGGAAGAAGGTCGAGTTCCTCGGATACATTATCACGGACAACACAATACAGCCATCCGAAGCAAAAACCAGCACGATTAGGAATTTTCCTTTACCAAACGATAGGAAATCCTTGCAATGTTTTCTTGGACTCACGTCGTATTTCCGCAGATTCGTCGACAACTCCGCAAGGACGCGAGGTTCTCACTGCAGGATGACCAGTTAGCCGCGTTTCAGCAGCTAAAGTCAGCGCTGTCAAGCGCTCCAGTCTTAAGACTATACAACCCGCGAGCGGTAACGGAAGAGCATACTGATGCGAGCATGGTTGGCTACGACGCAGTCCTGTTGCAGAAGGACGTCGACGACCAGGAGTTTCACCTGGTTCAATATATGAGCCGAAAGACGAAGCCTTCGGAGGAGAAGCTCCATTCCTACGAGTTGGAGGTATTGGCTGTTGTCGAAGCATTGAAGAAGTGAAGGGTATACCTGTTGGGCATACGATTCAAGATCGTCACGGATTGCAACGCCTTCACGATGACCGTGAAGAAGAAAGACGTTACTCTCCGAGTTTCGCGTGGGGCAATGTTCCTCCAGGACTTCAACTACACAATCGAACACCGAAGATGCGTCATGTCGACGCCCTTAGTCGAGTATCGTGCCTGATCCTGGAAGATTCTCAGCGTCACCGGCTGGAGCAGGCACAACAGCAAGATGATTGGGTTCGAGCCGTTCGCAAAGCGCTCTAGAGAGGCGATTTCGAGGACTTCTACGTCCAGCACGACATCTTACACAAGGATCCCATCAAGGAACTCGTGGTGATGCCGTCAGCAATGGAGGAGGAGGTCATCAAGGTGGCGTATCAGCAAGGCCACGCAAGATGCGGTCGAGAAGACGTTTTTCATACTGCAGCTCAATACCAAAGTTGCGAAGGTCGTCAGGAGCTGCATACCGTGCATAGTTACCGGCTCCGAGGCGGGTAAAAAGGAAGGCTACTTAAATCCCATAAATAAAGAGGACAGACCTTTGGGAACCTTCCACATTGATCACGTGGGACCGATGGAAACAACAAGGAAGGCGTACAATTATATCTTGGTCGTGATAGACGCATTCTCCAAGTTCGTGTGGCTCTACCCGACGAAAGGTACTGACGCGGAAGCTGTGGTAGATCGACTCAGGAAGCAATCAGCACTGTTTGGGAATCCCAAGCGGATCATCACCGACAGAGGTGCCGCTTTCACCTCCAACCGGTTTGAGGATTACTGCGCGGACGAGGCGATAGAGCATTTGCTCACAGCGACGGGAGTGCCTCGTGGCAATGGTCAGGTATAGCGGATACACCGCGTAGTAGTGCCAATGATCGCAAAACTGAGCCGCGAGACTCCCGGGAACTAATAAGCAAGTTGATCGCGTTCAGCAATTCATCAACAACATTCCGCCGCGTAGCACCAAGGTCTCGCCGTTCAAGATCCTCACCGGCCTAGAGATGCGAGTCAAGGGAATTCCTCAGCTGCAAGAGCTGTTGGAGGGCGAAGCCATCGACGAGCTGGATGCGGAAAGAGATGAGGGGCATCACCGCGCAAGGGACAACATCGCCATGATCCAAGCGGAGAACCGAAGGTCGTACGACCGACACCGACAAGCCGAGACCGAGTACACAACCGACGAGCTAGTAGCCATCAAGCGAACGCAGTACGGGTCGGGTCTAAAGCTGAAAGCCAAATACCTTGGGCCATATAAGGTCGTGAAAATTATGAGACGTGGACGCTACACGGTCGAGAAGGTCGGGGACCACGAAGGCCCGAACCGCACCATCACAGTCGCTGAGTTCATGAAAAGGTGGGACCCATCATCCGAGGCCGAATGATCGCGCAGGATGGCCGAATGTGGGATTGGAACGACGGACTAAAGGAACGGACCTGACAGGCATACCTTTGTGGACGAATGCAACCATGCGCACCAGACTACGAAACGAACGATCGGACCGCACTGAACACACACCAAACTAGACTTCGACAAGATGAACGACAGGACAGAAATTCATCGTTAAACCAACCGCCTTCAAGCGTAGTTCGCCCTTATTCTTTAATCTTCTGAAATGTGAGTGTAAAATAAACGCTAAAGACTGTTAAAATTAATAGAAATAAAAACTGTTTTACTACATATATACATACAATAATAGTTGGCTCATTATTTCCGGGCTGGGACGTGTCCCGTCGTACCGGGCCGAGCCCGGCCGGGTCCCACTAAAATTCTTAACGTGTGTACCGTAACTTAATGCCACGTCGAAATCTGTTTCATTTTGATTCTCTAAGTTCTACGTTCCGTTAAAATGCCATAATCAGGCTTCAAGTTGCTCAGTAGTTAGCTAAGGTATATTGGAGTGACGCGAAAATGCTGCCAAAGGAATAGGTTTTATTGGTGTGACGTGAAAACGCTGCCAAGTACTATTTATATATATGGTATGACGTGAAAACGCAGCCAAAGAAATACATTATATATTATAATATAGAGTATATGGTGAAAACGCTGCCAACTAAATAGCGAAATAAAGAAGTGTCACAATAATAATCATTCGCGTATTTATTTAAATCAATGCTGGGCACACCAACAGAGACTCATTTTGTCGTGGTATTAGTACGTCGCGCTCAGTTATGGTCGCCACGTTTTTATAAATGTGCTAAAATTGGTATTTTTCGTGCATGTGTCTTTCGCCCTATTTTGCTCATTCGTATAGTGGAATAGTGAATCGTGGAAGTTTTTAGTAACTAATACTATTAGTTTATATTTAGAAAATTTTCCATACGAAAAATTTAGTTATTGTAAAATTGTAAAAAAATTAAATAGGTTCCACTCATTTGTTTATTACCTGGACACAATTTTATTGGAATCAAATCTTTGAAATGCCGGCCGGCCAGATGATTTCAGTGTTTACATTTTATTATTTTCATATAAATTATATTCAACCATTTTTATTGAGCTTGAGGCCGTTTTTATTGAAAAACTAATTGTGGAAAAGCAACAATAATTTGGAAAAATGGTAGAAGTGATAGCTATTTCGAAAATCACCTCATTTCCTCATCAGACTTTTTTCAGTAGAATTCGAACCGACGATCCCACTGACTCAGCCTCACCCGAGGCCGAATGATCGCGCAGGATGGCCGAATGTGGGATTGGAACGACGGACTAAAGGAACGGACCTGACAGGCATACCTTTGTGGACGAATGCAACCATGCGCACCAGACTACGAAACGAACGATCGGACCGCACTGAACACACACCAAACTAGACTTCGACAAGATGAACGACAGGACAGAAATTCATCGTTAAACCAACCGCCTTCAAGCGTAGTTCGCCCTTATTCTTTAATCTTCTGAAATGTGAGTGTAAAATAAACGCTAAAGACTGTTAAAATTAATAGAAATAAAAACTGTTTTACTACATATATACATACAATAATAGTTGGCTCATTATTTCCGGGCTGGGACGTGTCCCGTCGTACCGGGCCGAGCCCGGCCGGGTCCCACTAAAATTCTTAACGTGTGTACCGTAACTTAATGCCACGTCGAAATCTGTTTCATTTTGATTCTCTAAGTTCTACGTTCCGTTAAAATGCCATAATCAGGCTTCAAGTTGCTCAGTAGTTAGCTAAGGTATATTGGAGTGACGCGAAAATGCTGCCAAAGGAATAGGTTTTATTGGTGTGACGTGAAAACGCTGCCAAGTACTATTTATATATATGGTATGACGTGAAAACGCAGCCAAAGAAATACATTATATAATATAATATAGAGTATATGGTGAAAACGCTGCCAACTAAATAGCGAAATAAAGAAGTGTCACAATAATAATCATTCGCGTATTTATTTAAATCAATGCTGGGCACACCAACAGAGACTCATTTTGTCGTGGTATTAGTACGTCGCGCTCAGTTATGGTCGCCACGTTTTTATAAATGTGCTAAAATTGGTATTTTTCGTGCATGTGTCTTTCGCCCTATTTTGCTCATTCGTATAGTGGAATAGTGAATCGTGGAAGTTTTTAGTAACTAATACTATTAGTTTATATTTAGAAAATTTTCCATACGAAAAATTTAGTTATTGTAAAATTGTAAAAAAATTAAATAGGTTCCACTCATTTGTTTATTACCTGGACACAATTTTATTGGAATCAAATCTTTGAAATGCCGGCCGGCCAGATGATTTCAGTGTTTACATTTTATTATTTTCATATAAATTATATTCAACCATTTTTATTGAGCTTGAGGCCGTTTTTATTGAAAAACTAATTGTGGAAAAGCAACAATAATTTGGAAAAATGGTAGAAGTGATAGCTATTTCGAAAATCACCTCATTTCCTCATCAGACTTTTTTCAGTAGAATTCGAACCGACGATCCCACTGACTCAGCCAGTTGCCTACGCACTGTGCTAAGTTCGCCTTGTCAATTCTTGTTGCTTTTTTCGACTATTTCATTTGTTAAGCCAACTACAATCAAACGCGGCTATTCCAGTGCTATTTAAACTTGATCATGTGGTTGTTGGTTAATATTTCTATTATTAAAATGTTTAACTGTTTTTTTCGGTTATTTTGTCCTTAAGTTATTTGTTTTTGTTATTTTACGGTCTTATAACAATTATATTCAACAATTTTTATTGAGCTTGAGGCCGTTTTTAATTGAAGAAATGGTAGAAGTCATAGCTGTTTCAGAAATCACCACATTTCCTCACCAGAGTTCTTTCAGTAGGATTCGAACCGACGATCCCACTGACTCAGCCATGTCCTACGCACTGTGCTAAGTTCGCCTTGGGAATTCTTGTTGCTTTTTTCCACTATTTCATTTGTTAAGCCAACTACAATCAAACGCGGATATTCCAGTGCTATTTAAACTTGATCATGTGGTTGTTGGTTAATATTTCTATTATTAAAATGATTAACTTTTTTTTTTTTGTTATTTTGTCCTTAAGTTATTTGTTTTTATTATTTTATGGTCTTATAACAATTATATTCAACAATTTTTATTGAGCTTGAGGCCGTTTTTAATGAAAAACTTATTGTGGAAAAGCAACAAAAATTTGAAAAAATCGTAGAAGTGATAGTTATTTCGGAAATCACCACATTTCCTCATCAGACTTTTTTCAGTAGAATTCGAACCGACGATCCCACTGACTCAGCCAGTTGCCTACGCACTGTGCTAAGTTCGCCTTGTCAATTCTTGTTGCTTTTTTCCACTATTTCATTTGTTAAGCCAACTATAATCAAACGCGGCTATTCCAGTGCTATTTAAACTTGATCATGTGGTTGTTGGTTAATATTTCTATTATTAAAATGTTGAACTGTTTTTTTTTGTTATTTTGTCCTTAAGTTATTTGTTTTTGTTATTTTATGGTCTTATAACAATTATATTCAACAATTTTTATTGTGCTTGAGGCCGTTTTTAATGAAAAACTTATTGTGGAAAAGCAACAAAAATTTGAAAAAATGGTAGAAGTGATAGTTATTTCGGAAATCACCACATTTCTTCATCAGACTTCTTTCATATAAATAGGAAGTTAGTCCTAAAAATAGAATATAACTTATAAATATTATTCATTAAGTATTTTTGGGTATAAGCCAGCATTTAAATTTCTATATCGATTTCTTTAGAAAGAATCAAATTACTCTAAATTATAGCATGCAATTTGTGCACTTTTTTATACAACTCATGGAACTTATTACAAAATTATTTAACGTTGTACTATGTCTCCATTGTGAGATTTAATGAAGATTTAGCCCTCTGACGAGATTTGACGTTAAATCTTTTGAGATTTACCATATAAAATTAAATCTCGAAATGCAGTAGATTTATGTTAAATCTTCGTCAAATCTTCAATAATATTGATCAATAAGTACAATTGGTTGGATGTGGCAACCACAAATACATATGCCATAAGTCAAATGACATTTGTGTTTTCAATATACAGTTGAGGACATTGAAATCTAGCCTGTCATAAAAACATGAATTTTCGAATTTTTAGGGATTTTTGTATTTTTGTTAGTTTGGAAGGAAAATTACA
>NW_016157689.1:48015-63466 GCF_001687245.7 Rhagoletis zephyria | reverse complement strand
ATATTTACATAACTTTGGTTGTAATAAATTAAGAAAATATTATTTTAAAAACTAAAAATTTAGAAGAAATGTTTTATAGTAATATCATGCAGAGTCTTCTCCGCCTTCTATAAGTCATTTACGCGCTGCGACAAAAAATTTATAAATTTCGGTAATGGTTCTACTTCGATAACATTGCACCGAACATCCTCTAGAACTCAGTTCGTATTCATGATATGCTAAAGGCCCACGATTGGATTTTCGGTTCCCTCTTATGAATAAGAGAGTTCTACAAAATTTTTTCTTTCAGCAAATGTTTTTTTACCGTTTTAATAATTTTTCTTAAATTCCGGAAAATTATTCGGAATATGGTACCATTCGTTACACTTTCCAAACTATATATTATACATACATATTTACCACGAATAAGAAGTCAATAATATTCAGAATTCATATAATGAAATTCCGCTTGGTACCTTCCTTTTATCTGTCTGTATATCAATGTCCGCAACTGTATTTATAAAATTAACATAAGCAAACGTCAAATATTTGAAAATTTGAACGTCAAACATATCTCGTTGTGGTAATGGAGACGGTTGTGATTTAGCAACTGGATTTATTAAATCTTAATGGATAAATCTCATTTATATATATTTTTTAAATTGACACCGCATGAAAAATACAGTTTACTTATATTAAAAATACGTAGGCATAACCACATAACGGATATTGCGGCTTGTTGAAAATTCTTTCAACAATAAACTCTAGTTCTTATATAGGGTGGCACTATTTTGTCTTTGAATCGTCGCAAATGCATGCAAACACCAATCTAAGAAAAACACACCACTTTTTGCTTTGGCGATTTTTTGTAAATTTTCTACACAAAATTTGCAAGAAAAACAATACACAGCCGAATATGATGTTACCATGGTGAAACCTGCACGCAGACTGACAGGCAGTGTTGCCAAACATGAGCTTTTCCTACCAAAACTGGTAAGTTCTTTTCCATTCGGTAGGTTGGTATATAAAATACATTGGGCGTCGATAGAAAAGCGCGAATAACTTTCGATGCATTGCGGCAAATTTTTTTTCTGCAAATAATTACTAATCAAATAAAATACCTCTTTGAGGTAAAATTTTCGAGTGACGAAAGCTGAACTAGAAACACAAAATTTATGATATCAATTTCGTGACGAAAATTATACGAATTTGTTTAACTGCCCTGGAAACTGACGAAAAATAGTTTTATTCATACGAATCATTGCTAAGGTTCTGATTTTTTTATGTTGTGTTTCTAAGAGTAGACATAACTTCGCAACGTTCCGTTATTTGATATCAAATATTTTGATATAGCAAATTTTAAATCAACGCAAATCCAAACAAAAATCTATGTTTTATTTCTCCCAAATAAATTGCTAAAAACCCTATCTAAATCTAAATGATTTATTCAACTATTTAAAATTGAATTCAATTGAAAAATATAATTTTTTTTAAGAAGTTTTACTTCTATCTCGAGTGCTGCACTCGCCTTTTTAACCGAATTCGAAAAAAAGAGGGTTTCAAGCCAAATAGTCTTACGAAGGCTTACGCCGAAAGTATGTTTGAGGAGGGTTGCCACCTGTTTGAAATTTTAACTAAATTACATTGATAAAATAAATGAAATATTACAATACCGCTACCAAATTAAAGAGGTTTAAGAAAGATAACCGTTGGAAATATTTTTAGGAGGGTTGCCACCTATTTTAAAATTTTAACTCAGCCAAATTGATAAAGTAAATGATATATTGCTATGTGGGTATGAAACTAAAGAGTTTTAAGAAAGCTTACAGTCGCAAAAAATACTTTAAAGGAGGGTTGCCACCTGTTAAAAAGTTTAGGCTTATAGCTGAAAATATGTTTGAGGAGGGTTGCAACCTGTTTGAAAATTTAACTCAATCTACTTGATACAGGTATCAAATTAAAGAGGTTTAAGAAAGAAGTCTTTTGGAAATGCTTTTGAAAGTTCAACTAAATTGAAAGATAAAATGAATGGCCTATTACAATATAGGTATCAAATTAAAGAGGTCTAGGAAATATGGCTGTTGGAAATATTTTTGAGGAGGGTTGCCACATATTTGAAAATTTTAGTTCAGTTAAATTGATAAAATAAATGAAGTATTTCAATATGGGTATCAAACTTTAGATTTTTAAGAAGGCTTACAGCCGAAAATATGTTTGAGGAGGGTTGTTATCCATTTGAAAATTTGACTCAATTTAATTGATAAAATAAATAGCTTATTATATAGGTGTCAAATTGAAGAGGTTTAAGAAATATGAATGTTGGAGACATTTCTGAAGAGGATTTTCATCTGTTTAAGATTTTAAACCCAGTTAAATTGATAAATAAATGCAATATTGCAATGTGGGTATAAAGTTTAATAGGATTCAGAAAGGTAACTGTTGGAAATGTTTTTGAAAAGGGCTGCGCCCTATTTGAAAATTTTGACTCAATTAAATTGATAAAATAAATAAAGTATTGCCAAGAAGGCCTATAGCAGAAAATACGTTTGAGGAGTATTACCACCTGGTTGAAAACCTAACTCAATTTAATTGATAAAATAAATGACATATTACAATATGGGTATCAAATTAAAGAGGTTTAAGAAAGATAACTGTTGGAAATATTTTTTAGGAGGGTTGCCACCTGTTTGAAAATTCTACTAAATTTAAAGATAAAATGAATGGCCTATTACAATATAGGAATCAAATTAAGGAGGTCTAGGAAAGATGGCTGTTGGAAATATTTTTGAATAGGGCTGTCACCTATTTGAAAATTTTAACTCAATTAAATTGATAAAATAAATGAAGTATTGCCAAAAAGGCCTATAGCAGAAAACATGTTTGAGGAGGGTTACCAGCTGTTTTAAAATCTAGCTCAATTTAATTGACAAAATAAAAGACATATTACAATATAGGTATAAAATTAAAGAGGTTTAAGAAAAATTACTATAGGAAATATTTTTGAGGATGTCTGCCACCTATTTAAAAATTTTAACTCCCGCGCTCTTTTAAATATAATTGAGTTCAACCTCAAAGCAGTAAAACTGTTTGGAGGGGAAGTTAACGATAGTTAGTTTTTAATTTGGCGGGAAAAGTTTACGACAGTTTCTAATATATACTTGTGTACATGTGTGCGTACATATGTATATTATTAAGCATTAAGGTGGACCGTCTTGGATTGATTAAATAAATGAAATATTGCAATGTGGGTATCAAACTAAAGAGGTTTAAGAAGACTTACAATCGAAAATATGTTTGAGGTACAATATAGGTGCGAGACGAAAGGTATTTGAAAAATCTTGATTTGGAAATATTTTTGATATGATTATCACCTATCTAAAGATAAAGACTGAAAATTTTGAAATTATGTGAAATATTAAATAACTGGTTCCAAACGAAAAGTGTTTCGGAAAGCTTTACTAGAGACACTTTTTAAATCTTTCCACTTATCCAAAATCCGAACAGTTTAAATAAATATAGAATTTACAACATCGTATCAAACGAAGTGATCATATTATCAACGAAGGGCTGGTACACAAATTACTTAATGTACAAAATTAATAAACAAGTAATTTTTAAGCAAAAAACACAGCCGACTTCAATTCTCATATAAAAATTTAATAGTTCCGTTAATTTTCTAATGATCTAATGATCGGATCTAAACCAAATTAGTATGGGACCACCTGGAAGTCGGTTGGCGTGGTCCAAAGTTGTTCTGAAGTCGGCTAAAAGCTACTGATATAAGTAACAAAATGTTAAAAGAATAACGAAAACAAATACCTATCCCATGAAAGCTGTTTAAAAAATACTTAATGAAAACTTAAAATTGTTGACACCATTCCATTATAAATCATTTGCATTATAAACCAATTAACTTTTAATCGTAAACAATTTCGTTTGGGTCGCCATAGCCTACTACGTTTATTGCGAGTAAAGAAATTTTGAATAACGTGAGATAATATTATTATGATTATCATTACCATTGTGAACTCCTATTCCCGATCAACGATTCCCAAATTAAAGCGAAAGCAGAAGGGTAGTTACGACCGCATGATGCAAATGTTAAGATAATAAGAGCTGCAGAACTGAATCACGCAGGAACATTTTTTTAAAAGAGCGTGTAAATTCTGGCGTGGCCAATGACATCGACATCATCGGTAACAAAAATAGCGAAGTCTGTTCTGCCTTTTCTAAGCTGGATAAGGAAGCAAAGCGAATGGACCTGGTGGTAAACGAGGACAAGACGAAGTGGTATGTCCTTTCATAAAATAAAGTCAGCGCATCCGCGCCTTCGCACCCACGTCACTGTTGACAGTTATAATTTCGGCAAAGTGGAGAAATTGGATTACTAGGGAGCCAGCATTTTCACCGGCGAAAATATCAGCACGGAAATCCCACGCAGAGTCACTCTTACCAACAAGTGCTTCTTTAGACTGAGTAGGCAATTCGGAAGTAAAGTCCTCTCTTCACGTAGAAAAACCCCACTCTATAAGTAGCTCATCATGCCCGAGCTGTTATATGGCGCAGAAGCTTAGACAATGACAACATTCGATGAGGTGGCTCTTGGAGTATTCGAGAGAAAGAGCTTGCGGAAGATTTATAGTCCTCTACGCGTTGGCGAGTTGGAGTACCGTAGACGATGGAACGATGAGATGTATGAGCTTACAACGAAATGTGCATAGTGCAGCGAATGAAAATAGAGCGATTCCGCAGGCTTGGCCATGTCGTTCGAATAGTAACCGACGTTCCAGGTCTGAAAGTATGCAACTCGCAACTCGCTGGTGATAGCAGAGGAAGAGAGATGCCCCAATACAATGGAGAGACCAAGTGGAAAGGACTTGGCTTCACGTGGCATTTCCAATTGGCATTAGTTGGCACAGAGAGAAACAACTGGCGCGCTTTGTCGAACTCGGTCAAAATCACGTATGTAGTTGCAGGGCCAAATAAGGAGATGCAAATGATAAATTACAGAGTTGGGGGACCGTCTTCTTGGATGCGCTAGGAGGAACTAGGAAAACATTCCTTATCAGATGGATTCTGGCAACGGTTCGATCAAAAAATTGCACTACCTTAGCTATCGCTTCGTCTGGAAATGCTGAGACATTGTTACCAGGTGGAAGCATTACCAATTCAGCTCTTGAGCTGTCATTGAACATATAAATCATCGAAACTGCCACGTGCAATATTTCCACTGCATCCGGTATGGAAAAAGCATTAGAAAAATTTAAACTCATTGTTTGGGATGAGTACACCATGGCACATAAAAAACCGCTTGAAATATTATTGCGAGATTTGCGTGGAAACGTACAACCATTCGGGAATGCATTGATATTGCTCGCAGGAAATTTTACGCAAGCATTGCCAGAAATTTCTCGATTGACACCAGCGGGCGAAATACCTGAAATATTTAACATTGTGGCAAGACAAAACTAACATATATGCATTGCAGTTGACAACGAATATGTGTATCCAACTACAGAGCGATTAATCAGCCGAGGTATTCTCGCGAAAATTACTGGACATTGGGAATGGAAAGCTGCCAGTCAATGAGAGATTAAGACGAGTTTTATTGCCTGATAATTTTTGTAACTTAGAAACATTGAAAGGAGAACTAATCAAAAGAGTGTTTCTTTATTAAGAAAAGTAATTATAGGAATCACGTTTAGCTCAGTGAACGGGCTATTCTTGCTGCGAATAATAAGGATGTCTATCAACTAAATAATAGTGGTATTGACAACAGTCGTTGCTTGAGTTGATCTGCTCTTTTACCAGACTGCCAGGCCACTTGCTCACTCTGGTGAATACCACTAATGTTATTCAATCCAGCATTCAGTGTGAGGAAATAGCATGTACGTCGATAAACACCGTTGTGGAGGAGATGAAATTGAAAATAGGTATGCCAATTATCAAGTTGCGGTATATTAATCAGCCAAAACTTGGCAACGGCACGCGACTCGCAGTTAAGAAATTGATAAAGAACGTAGTGTAAGCAAAGATTTTAACGTGGCCTTTCAAAGTGAAGAATTCCCACGATTCCGATCGATACACCATTTCAATTTAAAAGATTGCAATTTCCAATTCGATTGGCATTCGGAATCACAATCAATAATGCTCCAGGTCGAACTTTGGAAAAGGATGGTTTAGATTTAGATAGGGATTGCTTCTCAGATTTTGCGTGTTCCTGTGTCGGCAAACCGGATATCCTTGATATCTATGCAGAGAATGGAAAAACAACAAGTATTGTGAGCACACAAGAACTTATTACATAACCAAACACATATGAAACGTGTGCTTTGTTTCGTTAATAATTTATCATCCATACAAAGGCCTGTATGCAGCTCTCAAGAAAAGCAAAAACTCCATATAAAATGCCGTACAAGAAATGGCTAAGAAATTTTCTTAAGTCAAATTTCCTTAAGGCAGTACGCAGTTCTTAAGGAACTTACTACGCTTTCTACTACGGGTTTTTGTGAAAAAATAGCAGAAGGCAACCCAGGTTTCCAACAGAAATATATGCCCGTTCCATTATTTCATGAGGAAAGAGTGAGGCAACAGGCTGTGAAGTATCAAAAATGTCAAAATTCCTTGGACACATACACGAAATAATGGGAATTTTTTCTTGACCGTTTTCTTGAGAGCTGCATACAGAGCTTAACAGAAATATGCCACAGCAAAGCGTGGCAGGGTACAGCTAGTTTTTAATAAATTCGCATCAGTAGTTACTGATTTATCGAAGAATTCGTATTTCTATAAATTTCCCTTATAAGGAATGTAGGAGTGGTTATTGTCCGATTTTTTAAATTTTCAGTCGTTTCCCTGCAATACCGGGAGCGACTGCAGGACTGATGATCGGTAGCTATCTGATAAACTCCGTTAATTACCGACCGACTACTTGCAGTGTATTTTAGCGATTACTTTTATAAGGCAATGTCCTAGACAGTAGTCACCATCGGCTCTCTCTGCACTACCGGGAGTTACTAAAGTAGTCACTTGCGTGATTTATAGGCGCCCTCTGTCGTAGTTCTACGCTATTCCGCTTCCGACTGTTGCGACTCTGCACTACCATGTGCACTACCACGGTAGTGCAGAGTCGAACCAGTCGGAAGCAGAATAGCGACAGACTCCCGTAGGTCCCGAAATCTATCACTAGGATTAATGCCCATGTCTCGAATTAATTTTTGTAAAAAAAAACATGCTATCTTTCGGTTATTTTATTTTTAGCCTTGCTTTTCGTTTTCGTCAATAAAATATAAAATAGTGCTTATTTCATTAGACGTTTTTAAGGGAGATTTTCTGAATTTGCGGAGGTTGCGGGTATTATCAGTAATATCGGGAAAGATTTTAATCCCGTCCCGCCCGCAAAATTTTTAAAGACCTTCCGATATTGCTCATCCCGCTTATTTTGAAATCAGTACCGTGGGCCCCGTAGGTCCCGATATCCCGCGCCCATCTCTAGTATGTACATTAGGGTGCTGTTTTTGCGAATATTGTTTTTTTTTCACTTCTACCTCGAAATTTTGTGGAAAACACCTAAAAAAAAAATCACTGAAAATTTGAAGCCTTAATATTAATATTAAGTACTCGCCCAAGGCGTGAAAAGATTTCCCATATAAAATACACGTAAACATTGAGTTTTTTCTTCAAAAGTATATAGCTCAGAGGAATTGTATGGTATAATCTTGGCCAATGATGGGTTTTCTTCAGAATTGAATGGTCTACAAAAACTTTCATTGCGGTGTAATCCTAACTCCCACCAGCGAGGTATTACGAGTCACTAAACCTAATTTTTTGATGAAATTCTCGTTTTTTGGCCTTATCAGGAAAATAACAAGAGCTAAAAATAAATATAAATGTCAAATGTGTAGTTAATAAAATTTCCTACAAAAAAGTTTCAAAACACCTAATCACTAACATCGATATTTCTTCAGATATTGGGCTTTGAAGTTGAGGTAACGTGGAATTTTCATGGACTGTTAAGCTAAATTGTAGAAATTGTTGATCAACTTCAAAGTCCAATATCTCAAGAAATATGGATATTAGCGATTTGGTGTTGTAGAACTTTTTTGTAGAAAATTGAATGTCTTACAAGTTTGTCATTGATATTTAGACTGTGGCTCTTGTTATTTTCGAGATAGAGGCAAAAAAAACGTGAAATTGAAATAATTGGGGTTAGTGACCCGGTGGTTTACACCGCAATGAACGATTTTGTAGAGCATTCAATTCTGAAGAAAACCCATCATTGACCAAGATTGTACCATACAATTCCTCTGAGCTGTAGACTTTTGAAGAAAAAACTTAAAGTTTACTTGTATTTTAATGGGAAATCTTTGCATGCATGCCTTGGGCAAGTACTTAATGTTAATATTAAGGGTTAAAATTTTTAGGAAGTTTTTTAGGAGTTTCCCACAAAATTTCGAGGTAGGAATGAATAAAATCTATAGTCACAAAAAAGCACCCTAATGTACATAATAGCACCGTCCGCCAGAATTCAAATTTTGGTGTCACATATGGTGGATTCCACAGAAAAGTAAACCAGTCCGAAATCTTTCGTTCAAATATTATACATTTGTACATACTGGTGATGAACGAAGTTAAAGAAAACACCGAATCTGCTTTGCAATTGTGTTCGATGGTACATTCATAAGTGTAAAGAACAATGATTCAGAGAGGATTGAAAAGAAAACAGAACATAGTACGTTAGATGAACTATATATTAGGGCGGGTCGAATTTTTTGCACCAAAGGCACATCGCGATTATGGTTATTTGGGTCATTTCAAGCATTTTTTCCCAAGAAACCATAGGTCTAAAATGAATTTCGAGCCAGCGATTTTTTCTATCTAGATTTTGTTTTCAAAAAGTGGTTCACCTATTGAAACAGCTGTATTGAAAACTAGCCAAAATGTGTATCTGGGGGTTTTTGGGGTCTACGAATCCATTTCTAGCATTATTTTTTTCTTTTGGGTGCCGCCAGAGTGCGCTTCCGTACTTCTTTTTGGTTTTTAACGCCTTTTTTCCGAAAATCTACAACATTGTTGCAAACATCCACGAAAGTTGACTTTCTCATAATGCAATTTCAGTTTTTAAATAGCCTAAAATATTCAGCATTGAAAATTAGGGGGAAGGGAGGTGTATTCATGCACAACTTATATCGATTTTATTCAATTTAGGAAAAAAAAATGTTTTTTTTTCATTTGTTCTCTGAATTTTACAAAACAATTTTTTTTCTTATTTTAATACAATTTTTTTTTATTCAAAATTAAACCTAAAAGATAAAAACATATGAAATGTAAATGAAAAAAAAACACAGAAAAAAAATTTCAAATGTTTCAATTTTTAAATACGTATAACGTATGTTTTTTAATATAATGTTGGTAATACCCAACGCATATCAAACAGGTAGTAGCATTTCAACATTTTCGTGTATTTTGTTGTGTCTTTTGATATCGAAAGTGTCAAAAACTGTTCCGCGTTTTTTCTTCTAAATCAAAGAGTGCCATGTGAACTACAAAAAGAAAAATAAAAAATTGAAATTGGAAAAAATGATAATTGTTGCAACTTTCTTTCTTAGTAAATTTGTTTGCTTCCCGAAGCATTGATCCATCCTTTGCAAGGAATGTAGTAATTAGCGGTTGTGCGCTGAGTTGGGCGAGCGCTCCAAAAGCTGCAATTCAATCGCTTGTTTTGTATGGGAAAAGATTTCACATGCAAATAGATTTTAACAATATAGAATTTTTTTGAGAAGAAATTTAAAATATTTGACATTTTCGAGACCAAATAACTTCAAAGCAAATCAAATCAGCTGCTATACTGATACTACCTGTTCAATGTGCCTTGGTAATACCACATATTGAATGAAAAATGACATGTGTGACAGCATGCTTTTTCATTTTAATACTGGCTGCATTTCTTTATTCATTCTGAACGTTTGGAATAAGCTTTTTTGTTTATTTATTCTTTAGAACGTTCCTGTTGATATGTTGACGTATATTTCAAACGCATTCTGTTTATTCCGGCTGTGAACTGGGATTATCCGGAATGTATAAAGAAACGCAGCCACTGTGTTCGTTATAGTTTCAATGAAGTGTAAACAATAAAGTTCTTTCTTAAAAGTAAATAATACAAAATCAAATAAATCAGTCACAAAGGAATAAACTATTTAAGAAAACTAAAGGGTATGTCGGTGTTGCCAAACCTGGGCTTTTCCTACCATAACTGGTAGGTTTTTTTCCATTTGGTAGGTTGGTAGGATAGATTGGATTTTGGTAGGTTCCGCGACAATAATAGTTATTTGCCAAAAATATAAAATATGTATCTTCAAACACTTTAGCAACTTTGTTTACACGAATGTTTCACCGGTGAAGTCCACCATTGTCCACCTGACAGAGACTTTATTGTAAGACTTGAGGAATATCACCAAAACTAACCTATTGATTTTTCAACATGGTAGTAAGACCCGTTGTCACATATGCGGCACTGGGCTGGTGACCAAAAGCTACGCAAGTAAAGAAGGTTTTCAGCTTTAGCAAGCTGTACCGGCTGGTCCGCGTGGCCATTACAGGAGCTATGGGCACCTGTCCTGTTTTGTCTGTCCTATTTGAAAGAGGCCTGCAGGAGCGCCCTACGACTGCCTAGTATGATTAGCAAGAAAATTTGTGATTTTCGAGGTCGTTTGGAGGTTCTAAAGCCATTACTGGATAATCCCGAGTTATCTTTCTATAAACCCTACAAGATCAGAATTCCTGAAAGGGACTACCGACGGATCAAAATAAATGAAGAGAGTACTGGGGCAGGCGTATTTGGACCAAAATTCCATAAAGTCTTCCAATTTACACATACCCAACTATATTCCAGGCGAAAGTCTTCGCAATCGTGGTCTGTGTAGAAGGACAAATGGGGCCAAATTAAGTATTTTGTCGGACATTTAGGCAGGTTAAATGCTATATACTGTTTTAAAACAGCATCAGGCGTGTGTACAGCTGTAAAACTCTTTTGAACCACTTGGAAGCCAACTATAACGTAACGCTGTGTGGGGTTCCGGTACATGAAGGGTTTGAAGGCAACGAAAGCTGACTATTACCTTGTTTATACCGACACANAGTTCTTGCGAAGGTATAAACAAGGTATGTCTCGCAAAGCGTGGAGCCCAAACGCACTTGCATGGTCCCTAGCAGAGATCAGTTGCGATGTATCGCATTTTCGAATACACCGCAACGACATTTATTTACTGCACCACTCAAACTCAATAATACTTAGTAACGAAATCTACCGCCACCGCAATCACCGCAAGCTCAAATAATGTCGTGTTTGAGTGTTTTGTGCTCGATCAAAGCGTCGTTACTGCATTTTGTGGCGCCGCATTTTCATATCGGCTTCGGCTATGCGGTGGTATGAGCGGTCGTTTAAACANTGCTATGCGGTGGTATGAGCGGTCGTTTAAACTACGCAAACATCTCATTACTTGCGGATATGCTTGTTTGAATGCGGTGCACCGCATTATACGAGTGTAAGTGAAATAAAAATGAATTGAATTAAAATAAAATAAATATTACATATTTTGTGTATTTAAATTTGACTAATTGTTCATATTTATTAATTTGTTTGTAACATGCATACATACAAACTCTGTAGTCAACTGTAGCTATAAAATGCTCTTATAATGCGGTGCACCGCATTCAGCCAAGCATATCCGGAAATAATGCGATGTTTGCGATGTTTAAACGACCGCTTACTACCGTATAGCCGAAGTCGACATGAAAATGCGGTGCCACAATATGCAGTAACGACGCTTTGGCATACAAGTCATCACAAACACGAACGCGACAAAAAATTCGATGCACACAAATATCACATTGCTTGTGGTGGCGGTTACACTTACACCGCATTGTTTGCGAGTATACTTGATGTCTCGAAAAAGGCACCGCATGCTGATCACTGGTCCCTAGCCTTTAGTGAGCTGGTGGAGGAAACTCCAGAGCATATTCTATGTGACTGCCCAGACTGATACACTTTGGGGAAGGATTGTCTTCATCCAAAATTTTATTTAAACATGGCGCCCTCCAAAGTGCCTATCTTCTGAAAGAGAATAAGATTGGAATGATTACAATTAGTGTTAAGAACAATAGATCTTCTAAGGTCGCAGCGTGTGTATCCCAGACGTAATAATAATAATATAGTCGATGTTTTTGCAAAACCACCCATCGCCCGATTGCAAAACCGCATATCTCACGGCACTCAAATTTTACAGGAGAGCGAAAAAACAGTTTATTCTTTGAAGGCATTGCCTTGTTAGGCGATATCTTCTCTAGCTATTATTTTACAAATCTGTTGTTTTAATAACGATTTAACGATTTTTATGCATAAATCTCGATGCCATGTCATTAAAAAAAAATATTAAAAACAAATAAAATTTTGGTCGATTTTGGTTGATTTTGGTAGGAAGTTTAGGTAGGGAAAAAAATTTGTCTATGGCAACACTGCTGACATGTCTATTCTGCGCTGGTGACATAAATTTTGTAACCAGTGATCGGAGTTAAAAAAATTTGTGTGGTAGAATCTGGAAAAAAATGTGGTAGATTTCAAAAAAATGTGGTAGATCTCAGGGTTTGGATCAAACTTTGTACAAAAATTTAAAAAATTTTGCAAGGTTTCACCTAAATTGCAAACCTTTTAAATAGAATCTAAAAAAAATATTTTAGTATAAGAAAATGCAAGATTGGAGTTGCTAAAAATTGGTTTGAGTTTTGGCAATTTATTTTCTTGACGGTGTAAAGCAGTTCCTTCCATATCAAGATATTTTTCGAACATATTTCTGCAACCTTGCGGAGTGCTGCTAGCTTTTGTTTTTATCACATTCCGATGTTACTCACAAATGTGGCACGTTCCAAAAACAGCTACTTGGGATTTGCAGATTTTGACAACTCTTAAGTAAAAGCAAACATCGCTTTAGAACCTTCAGATACACTGAAACTTGCTAATGCTTTCACAAAAATTGCCGTTTTTTAACTATTCTATTAATTCTTTTTATAATTCATATATTTTGCAATTTAACACAATTTAACCCAGTTTCCTGTCGAAAAATTGAATTGTTAGTGTTTAGTTTTGGTAAATTTTTGCATTTAAAATTAAGAAAATTATGTCGAGCAAAAATAAAACTACTCAAAAACGTGAATATGTTTATATATATTTGAGACCTTGTGTGGTAGATATGGTAGATGTTCAAAAGCGTGGCAGATCTACCACAATGTGGTAGTAGTCCGATCACTGTTTGTAACCGGTAATTAAAGTGTCTGTAAATTTTTTAACCTTTTTCTTATTCTGCGCGCTCTTGTAACCGGTAAATTTGGTTACCATCTCATAAACTGGTAACAAAATATTGCCCCGTGAAATATGCAATACAAGAATTTCCACAAATCTTCATAGCTGAACTGCTGATATTTTCACTGCATTACCAACGTACCTAGAACCGCAGTGACAAGAAGTGGTAACATTTTTTGGTAATACAACTTTCCGGTCACAAAATCTTCGGTAACGTGCAGAATAGACCTGTGAATCGAAAATCGCTGCTTTACTTCTGTGTACGCAGTGTTGCCGATTTACTCCAAATGGATCAAAATGATACGTTTTCATCGAATTTTTAAGAGATACTTTTATTTTTAGCTTAGTTTAATTTGTAAAACTTTTAAATTCACAAACAAGTTGTGGGTAACTCTTTCCATCTTAAGACTTTTATGATTTTGTGGCAACACATTGGGCCGTATGCATAAAACCTAAGCAAATGCTTTTTCTTAAAATTTCAGACCTTTTACTCGATTTGTTCAAATAAACTTAAGTGAAAGGTATGAAATTTTAAGTAAAAGCAATTGCTTATGGCGTTTTCGTTTCTATGGAAAAAGGTTACCTTCTCTAAGAAGGCAATGAGAAGGCGACATTTTTGGTAGAAACGAAAACGCCAGTAGTTTTTATGCATATGCATATTGAGTTTTATCAAATATGGTAAATGCATAACAAAGGGTTAATTTCTTTGTTTACATTTTTTGAAATTACAGCTATGAGAGAGCTCGACTGAATTGTCACTTTTACCTTGCTGAATATGCCCATGATTCAATAATGAAAGGTTTTGTAAGAAAAACTTTATCTCGCTCTAATTTTATCAATGACACTCCCACCCTACTCCCAAAAACAAAAACAGTGATATTTCTTTTACAATTTTTTTGGAAGTTTTAAGAATATTTTCGAATTTTTAGTAGTGAAATTTGTACTATATAAATTTGAAGAAATGTTTGTTCTGCATTCACTGGCGACAACAAGACAAAATGGGTGAGAATCGTTGGCCTACAGAAATTCAATGTAGGCTAAAGAGACGAAATTCCCTTAAATGCCGAATAGTTGTATTTGTCGACATTCTGGAGACCTATTTATTCTGTCAGCGAAGGTTTTTAGGTACTGACCTACACAACACAATCTTCGGGGTTCTGGCAAAATTTTTTTAGTTTCCCTTTTATATCAACATATTTTGACTAAAAGAAAAATACTGATAAAAATAAAATTTTTCATAAAAACAGGGTTGAAATCTTGAAACTCCTGTCCGTATTTTTTTGTAAGTCAAATATGAGGCATTGTGCTACTATGATAGCACGGCCGAGTAATCATAGCCAACTTATGTACAGTAGTCAAAAAAATTAAAGCCGTACTAAATTTTGACAAGTTTTAAAATACTATTTTTGTTGTTATTTATTTTGGTTAGTTTTTCATAGTTCGCTCTTTACCAACATCCGTATAAACACAAGTTTAAAGGCAGTGTCACACGATTGGGTATTTGCCAAAATTTAGTGTAAATCGTATCCCAATTGTTTGAACACCCAAAATATTTTTCACTATCCCAATCACGAAAATTAATCCATTGCAATTTTTCTATGTTCATATAATAATAATAATAATATCTTTATTTAGAAATTTAGAATTTCCATTAAAAACAGCATTACATAGTTTGAATAATATGATTTCTCAATGAGGTTTGGAATTTAAACATAGTTTCTTGATTTTTAACATGTGAAGGAAGAGAGTGGAAAATTTGTATGCCCTTATAAAATAAAGAGTTCTGACTACAGAATTTAATTGAATTCGTTAAACAAATTTGGTTAGAATTTCTTAAACTTATAGCATGGGTTTTGTTTTTGTATGTGATTCTACAAGTAAGGTATTCTGGAGCAAGTCCATTTACAATTTTAACAAGTAAGAGCAGCGCTGTCTTCGGCTATGCCGAAGGCTTCATACCTTTCATGAACATCTGCAAATTTTACTTTGACAGATTACTGCTTTTGAATACATCTGCATACATCGATAGAGGAGTTACATACTTATATAAAAAATCGCATCTAAACAATCAGAGGTATGGAAGATATACTTTATATGGCACCAATCTAAGTGATTTTC
>NW_016157689.1:37783-46578 GCF_001687245.7 Rhagoletis zephyria | reverse complement strand
TAAGTATACATTTTAATGGGTCTATCTCTTCTTTTTCTGGTACTTACAAACATCGGACCAAAGTTATAATACCATTTCATGCTCATGAAAGGTATCATAATTATTAACGTTCTAAAAGTAATCAATTGTTGAACGCTCATTAAATTTAATTTATTTAACATAATATGACTTTCCGTAAAGTTACTGACTTTCAATATTTGTCTTAAGCATTTATTCTGTAGTACCTGTAATCTATTTAAACCAGTAATATTTGAGAGAAACAATACAGTTGCACAATATGTGAAGTGTGGCTCAATTATAGATTTATACAATGTTAGTTTTTGATTCACGTTTAGCTCGTTTTGTAATCTATTTAAAACATTTACTCTAACAGCCAGTTTCACCAAACTATTTAAGTGGAAATTAACTTTAATTTAATTTTTTATTTAAATCTCATTTTAATTATTTTCAGTTTCAATAAACTATTTATTTAAGTGAGTAAAAAGTGGTTGTAAAACAGACTAGGACTAGCTTTCGCTTTCATTTGTACTGAGAGCTTTTGAAAGCTTTGGCACGCTGTGTTGTAAAAGCAGGGCTGGTATACAAGTAAGCAGCAGATACACAATGATTAGGTGATTAAACGTGTAACACCTCTGAGTGTGGTTATTCTGATTTAACTTTTATTTAAGTGCAGAGCATAGGTCACTTAAATCAAAATTAAAATTGATTGGTGAAACCGATATTAAAGTAATTTTCACTTAAATAATTTGGTGAAACTGGCTGTAAGGCCAACCTTTTTACAAACGTACCCAATGTTCTTGTCAAAAGCAAGTTTTTCGTCAAATATTTGATTTCATTTTCAATTTCTAATCTGCATCCATTTATAAAAATACTGATATTGTTCTTGTTTATATTCTTATTAGTGATGGCCATAACTTTAGTTTTAGAAACGTTTAATTTGTGTTTGTTTTGGCACAACTTCATATATCGTGTGTTTAGATCGTAATTTAGCTTTGAGGAAGCTTCTTCTATAGTAGCTGCAATAATGTAAACAAGAGTATCATCAGCGAATAATCTAGCCTGACAATGTTTTAAGCAATTTGTTAAATCATTAAAATAAAGAATGAACAGTAGAAGTCCGAGAATGGAGCCTTGTGGTACTCCCATATTATTACATAATTTACTTGAGAAGACTTCTCCAATTTTAACGTTTTGAGTTCTGTTATTCATGTAACTTTTAAACCAAGCTAATGATGTTCCGCATACTCCAAACTTTGTTAGCTTATGCATCAGAAGGTTCGTGTCAATGGTTTCAAAGGCACGTTGAAAGTCCAGAAATACAGCAACAATCACTTTCGAATCATTTTGAGCGGCTTTCTAATCATACATCACACCGTTGATAGCTGATTCACATGAATGTTTGGCTCGAAAGCCCGACTGAATTTTTTTTTAGTATTTTGTTGGATTCAATGTAAAGGGCACATTGATTGAAGGCTAAGGATTCCAATACTTTTTCAGTGACATCAAGTAGGTGTATCGGTCGGTGATCATTAATCAGGATTGATCCCGGCGTCTTTTGTATTGGTATAATATTAGAGTTCTTCAGGACATAAGGAAAAATTCCGGTTTCGAAGGACTGGTTAATAATATTAGCAAGCTGACTACCCACAACAAACATAGCATCCCTGAGAATATTTGGATTAATAAAATGTTTATCAGTGTTATTCTTGAGCTCTCGTATACAAAGTTTAATTTCGGTGATGGATACACCTCTGAAGTCGAAATGAATGTTAGTGATATTTGGGATGTCATCTTCATACTGAATTAGCGGAATGCTTTCGTTAAGTTCGGCACGGCTGCTAATAAAGTACTGGTTAAATTCATTTGCAATTTCAAGATCGTCATAATAGATGATGTCATTGTTTTTAACTTGAGTAATCTCACTGCTTTGTTTGTTGAGTATTCAGTTTAATACTCTCCATGTTGCTTTGTTGTTGCCGTTCACTCCATCAAGTTGTCGCTGATTAAATTTATACTCTTTTATTTGAATCGTCTTTTTATATTTATTTTTGAAACAGCGGTATTGATTCCACCTGACTACTGACTCCGGGGAATTGATATAAAATTGTGCAATTTTGTACAACCGATTTTTTTCACGCCGCATTAACTGAAGTTCATGGTCGAAGAGGTCTTGTTTAGTTTTAATGGTTTTCACTGATTTGAGCTGATGAGTGGCTTTTTTAATGACCTCAACGAGCCAATTCATTTTTAAGTTAACGTTGTTATTTTCCACAGCATCCCACGAGCTGATTGAATCTTCAAGAGGACGCCAAAAATCGATTTCGTTGGAATTTCTCCATATATAAATTTGTCTATTTTTTTATCACAGCATTAAAAGAGTTTTGTGACCCTTATATCACTAAAACCCTGTTTACAACATTAGTTAGGCCAATTCTGAAATACGGTTCGGTGGTTTGGAATCCAAGGTATCAAATTTACTCAGACAAGATAGAATCAATTCAAAAACAATTCCTACTTTTTGCTTTAGAAATTTCCGTTGAGATTCTCAATATAACCTTCCACCTTATATGAGCCGATTAAAACTTATTATTCTTCAATTTTTATAGTTAAATTACTAACATGCTCAATTTCAAGTCCGCTTCTTCTTGGCGAAGTTAGCCTTAATGTTCCCTCCCGGGTGTCAAGACACTTTTCCCCTATTTCTGGAAGCTTGTAAAACTAATTTTGAATTGCACGACCCACTCCCTTGCTTATGCCAGGTTGTTCTTATTGGCGAATTAACTAAATTTCTAAATCCGTTATCTTCGTAGAAATTTTTTAAACGACCGCTGTAAGATGTAGGTAACAACATGTCGATGTTTAAACCAGCACAGATCACTGCCGACCTATTTCTTGTGACACTTTTGAACCATCTTTCAAATGAATCCAAAGCTTGATTTTATGTGAGCAATTTGACGACAAGTATACACATGCAAAAACTGTGGATTGGCTGTGAGCATTTAAGCTAATTGATAAATACCAAGCAATTTGTTGATTCTCGACACGAACATTCGAGTATTTATAAGTTTTTTTAATATAAACACAAACACCGCCTGTATGTTTAGAGTGCGACACACAGTTAACAAAATTATAACCAGAAATGCTTACATCGTTAATATCACAGTCAGGAGTTAACTGAGTTTCATTGAGAAAAATATATCGGTTTTTTTTAAACCGTATAACATATTTTAGTTCAGTAAGATTGTTTCGCAGTCCACAAATACTTGAACACATGACATTTAGCTGGTATTTTCGTTGCTATTGAGACTCGCCGAATTCAATCCGGCTTACCACGGATGCCAAGCGTCGCTTGAAGATTGGGCAATTTTTGTCCCAAGCATGGTGATTTGTGTCCGTCTTCAGGTTAAGTTTTTTCATTTGATTGTCTACAATTCACGCAGCAGAGTGTTTTGATTTTGCAGCCGCCATGTTTATGCGGACCAGAGCAGCGGCTACATTTTTAGTTTTCTGAGCATTCGGTAGATTTATGAAAATAGCCACTACATTTATAACAACGCATAACATGTACATGCTGAAAAACTCTACATTCCCTTCACGGCAATTTTAAAATGGAAATGTCTAAAAATTTTTGTATGATGAACTATTAGTTTCAATAACAACGTCATTTGTTTGAGTTGAGCGAATTTTACGGGGTATGACAGTGTTGAGACGCATTTCAATGTCTTTGATTTCGTTGTTGTTTTTTCGTTATTCGTCAATGATAGAGTTCTTTGCGATTTCCAGTGGAATGTTTGATATGCGTATTCGGGGCAAATTTACTTTTGGCAAGATAACACCATAATTCGCGCTAAACTTCGAATTAACAATTTGTTTAACTTTGACTGTATCAGACGCTTTTTCGCAGCGAAGAACGACACCACCATCTCGAGCATTGCGAGTGCCGCATACATTGATATTTTTGACATTGATTTTATTGGCAATTTCATCAAACGTTTGTTTGCATGTTTGCTTCTCTTTCGGTTGACAGCAGATTTGGCAGCACTCGCAAATGAAGGCTTTTCAATAATAGCGTTACCATATAGTGAAGAGGCGGTTGTTGAGATTTTTTTATCCAGGTCTTCGAGTTTCGTTTTAATGGATACTGTTAAATCATTGCTCTTTGTTTGCGTTTCAATTGAATTTTGGTTGAATAAATCTAATTTGTACAGCAATTGGAGTACTTGTTTTAACTTCTCGGCAGTACCATTGCTTTTGTTGCATTGTAAGCAATCTGGATAGTACAACCTCAAGCATTCGTTAGAGGTAGAGACAAATAATGAAGTGAAGAGCTTACATCAGCGTAAATTGGAGTATGAGGAGGCTCGTAGGCGAATATTCGGTGAGGAATTAGTAAATAAGAAGAATAATAGGAAGTTTATGAAGATCAAACGTATGAGAGAAAAAAAGAGGAATTTTATAAGAATTTACAATAAGATTGTTTCAACCATAGTCACAGTGAAAGGGGATAATAGGTTTTTTGCCAAAACCAAGCTAGGGAATCAGGAAGTGTTAGCACTGCTAGACTCAGGCGCAGGAGCGAGCTGTTTAGGCAAAAATGTGGAAACCTTATTGCGTAGCAAAGAGGACCTGATAATGCCAATCAAGGGCCAAAATTTTAAACCGGAAAATGGTGGTGGAACAGCGGTCACAGGGGTGACCAGTTTTATGGGACAACACAACCAGAGATTTAAAATTTGTGATTGTTCCTGGCCTTCAGCAGGAGGTTTATTTAGGGGTCGACTTTGGCAAGCTTTCGGTATGAATGTTGTGAGTAGAGGAGTGAGTGCGAATTTGCATAATGCTGGCGTAGCAGAGCTTGTACCCGTCGAAAGTGACCCGTCTTTTGACGCGGTGCAACCTGAACTTGCTCGTGACCAAACCCAAGAATTAGAGCGTGTTAAAGCCCAATTCCCATCGTTCGCGGTTTTAGGTTTAGGAAAAACGGATGTGGAAGAGCATGTCATCGAAGTCACCGATGAAAACCTACCGGTAAAACAGCGTTTTTACCCAATATCTCCGGCCATTCAAAAATTAATCTACAGCGAACTTGACAGAATTTTGGAAATGGGAGTTATTGAGGAAAGCAACAGCAGTTGGAGCTCGCCAGTATCATTGGTTGTTAAGGGCACGAAAAACCGCCTATGCTTAGACGCGGGAAAAGTTAATGCGCGAACAATAAAAGACGCTTATCCACTTCCGCATATAGATGGGATTTTAAGAAAACCGCGTTTACGGTACCTGGTAGGCCCCTGTATCACTTTACGGTAATGCCATTCGGTCTGTGCAACGAGGCACAACGAATGAGCAGACTTATGGACAAGGTTATACCCGCTTCTTTACGTGAATCCGTGTTTGTGTATTTAGACGATTTGTTGGTATGTTCTGTTGATTTTTCGTCTCATTTATGTTCCCTCGAAAAGGTCGCTAGGTATTTGCGGGAAGCCAAATTGACGATAAACGTCGAGAAAGCAAGTTTTGTTTTAAAGAGGTTAAGTACCTGGGGTATGTAGTTGGCAACGGGTGCATTCGTACCGATGCCAACAAGGTGGCAGCCGTGAGGGACTTCCCCAAGCCACGTACCCCGAAGCAACTCAGACGTTTCCTGGGGATGGCAGGCTGGTACCGTAGATTTATCCAGGACTAAGCGACAATCGCAGAACCGCTGCACGACTGCTTCTCTAAAGATATAGTAAAAAATTATGTATGACTAATGACGCTATGAGGTGGGTTTTGTCGAAGGCTGAGGTATGCTCAGCCGCTCCAGAGTCCAGCGAAGGTCCCACTAACCCCCACCAAATAAAACACAATGATTTGTGTGTTAAGTCGAACACACCCACACACACACGCGGCTATCTAGAAGGCCGGCAACTTGCCGTGCCGGGGAGAGCGGAAGGTAAAGGGCGAGAGTCGGCAGTCGGTGTCGGAGATTATCCGGCGGGTAATTGTACGGTGACGGGAGTGTTACTAGTGACAGCGAGATTAGCAGTGGTACGTGTCAGTCGTAGCGAAGAGCGTGGCAATGAGAGCAGTCGCGGTGGTTGTGACGGCGACGGCAGCCTGCAGTTCCCTTGCAGTGGTGGTGGCGGCCGCAGCGGTGACGTTGGCAGTGGCCCATATAATGATGAGGGCGGCAGCGACCCCCCGCAGTGGTGTTGTATGCAGCCCCGATCGTGGCGAAGGGTAAATGCGGCCCCTTTTTAATTACGACGGTGACAGCGGTACTGGATGATGATGGTAGTGGCGATTACCGTACTCGTGACGGGCAGTAGTGGACGGCCTAGGGCGACGATAATGGCGGCGGCCCCAGTAATGAAGACAGTAGCAGCGGGCCCTGATGGTGATGGCGGGCGGCCCACGGTTGTAGCTTCGGCCTTGGGGCGGCAGTGGTAATAGCGACCCTGGTGATGAGAGCGGCGGTACGGGCCCTAACGGTGACGATGATTATAGCGGCGGCCCTGGATGGCAGTGAATAGCGGGCGGTCCTCGATAGAATTGTGGGCCTTAGGTCGGCCGTAATAGTAGCGGCCCCCGTTGATTAGAGCGGCGGTACGGGCCCTAACGTTGACGATGATTATAGCGGCGGCCCTGGATGGCAGTGAATAGCGGGCGGTCCTCGGTGAAATGTCGGCCCCAGGGCGGTAGCGGTGCTGGCGGTCCAGATTTGTTGATACCTACGGACAACCGATTATTAGTACGGTCCCCCAGGGCATCGAAAGGTTGCCCAGTCCCCCCGTATGTATTCGCGGCCGCTAGGCGCTGTACGGAGGTGGTTCCCTCCCCTTCAGCGCCCGCTAGCCGCGCGGTATCGCAAGTAGGCAGGGGTGTTCGGAATCGGGCAAGCCCAAACGGATCTCGCCCCCTGTCTGCTTGAGACCGTAACCAAAAATGGGTCTAGCCCATAATGGTTTTGGGGTGTTTCAAAAATAAAGTATATTCAAAATTTATTTAACTTATTAAATAATTTGATTTTGATTTTCTTACATCCATTCATATGGCACAAAGCTAAAACCATATTACACATCTACAGGGCAACCCCTTTCATTTGACACCTACCTCCTTTTTGAAAATCGAACGAACGATACAGATTTTATAGCATGGAGTTAAATATTTAACGCAAACATCTCCGAACTCGATTNAGTTATATATTTAACGCAAACATCGCCGAACTCGATTAAGAAGTTTCACTTCAAAAATTTGTTGGAAAATTCGAAAAAATTCGAATTAAATCGAATTTGCACCACCAAATTTCGAATCGAATAATCGAATGGTTGGGCAATGTTCGAAATTCGGAAAAAATCGAATTTCAACCCCCCACTACCCATCCCTAGTCGGTGCTGCAAATTGTACGATCGTATGTCAAAGAAAACCGGAGGAACTGGGACAAGCACATTAGTGATGCAGCTTTCGCCCTACGCAGCGTGGTGCACGCATCTATAGGTAGCTCCCCATATTTCGCTGCGTTTGGTATCCCGATGATACAGCATGCTGCCTCATACGGGATACACCGTAAACTCGGTTCAGTGAAGGATGCTGATTGGGAGGTACTGACGACTAATGATAAGATGCAAATAATAAGAGATAAAATCATGAATGAGCTGAAGCTAGCGCATGATAGGAACGCAAAGGTTTACAACACAAGAGCTAGAGAAGTGAACTTTCAAATAGGACAAGTGGTATACCGCCGAAACTTTAAGCAAAGTTCAAAAATTGATGGGGATAAGCCAAACTAGCCCCAAAACAAGTAAAATGTGTTGTTTTGAAAGCAATAGGAAATTCAATGTATGAGCTTGGGGACATCAATGGAAAACCGATCGGGGTATACCACGCTAGAGATATGTTTGTAGGATCGAGTGATATGACTTTATACCTTTTTGTTGAAAATTTCTGTATGCACTTGACCTTTCTATAATTATATATCTATGTATTAATTTTTTTTATATTTTTTTTACCCTTTTTATTTTTATCTGTTTAATTTTATTTATTTATTTTTTATTTTATTTATTTATTAAGTTATTTTTTTACGTAATTATACATTTATTTTTATGACNCAGCATGCTGCCTCATACGGGATACACCGTAAACTCGGTTCAGTGAAGGATGCTGATTGGGAGGTACTGACGACTAATGATAAGATGCAAATAATAAGAGATAAAATCATGAATGAGCTGAAGCTAGCGCATGATAGGAACGCAAAGGTTTACAACACAAGAGCTAGAGAAGTGAACTTTCAAATAGGACAAGTGGTATACCGCCGAAACTTTAAGCAAAGTTCAAAAATTGATGGGGATAAGCCAAACTAGCCCCAAAACAAGTAAAATGTGTTGTTTTGAAAGCAATAGGAAATTCAATGTATGAGCTTGGGGACATCAATGGAAAACCGATCGGGGTATACCACGCTAGAGATATGTTTGTAGGATCGAGTGATATGACTTTATACCTTTTTGTTGAAAATTTCTGTATGCACTTGACCTTTCTATAATTATATATCTATGTATTAATTTTTTTTATATTTTTTTTACCCTTTTTATTTTTATCTGTTTAATTTTATTTATTTATTTTTTATTTTATTTATTTATTAAGTTATTTTTTTACGTAATTATACATTTATTTTTATGACTTTTCTCTACTGTAATTTTTTTTCCATTTGTTTGATATATTTATTGACTTACCTAACTAACACTTGTGATATAGACATAGTAGTGACCCGTGCTATAGCTGGTACACTTAAACCCCCCCCCCCCCCCCCCCCCCCCCCC
>NW_016157689.1:7675-37285 GCF_001687245.7 Rhagoletis zephyria | reverse complement strand
CCCCCCCTAAATACGGCCTTGTGCTCTATTATCCATACCTGTTTGTGGAATTTAGCTACCATTTTAGGAAGTGTGATTGAATTCTTCCCCTTTTTCTCCTGCTTCCATAAACCATCCCTGTGGGTGAGAGTGTCAAATTTTAGAAAAAGCTACTTACAAAACCTTTAATAATTTAATCATGGAATATGCCTTGGTATACAGTAAACCAGCCATTGACAATATCCCTGCCAGCCACTGCTCACCAACTTCCCCTGAAAATCAAACGATTTACAAACACATTCACAACTTTTTAGTTATCTCACCTACACACATACAAATTTTGTTTCAACTGTCAACAAAATTTCCCTTTGTTAGAGCTACGTACCCGATAAAAATTCGTACTCTAATAAGAATTCTATGCGTTAGAGCGAGCAAGTTAGAAACATCGAAGTTTTGATGGCAGTATACATACTGTGAAGAAATGTCACTTTGCGGAAATTTTGAAGGTAAGAATACATATTTAACAATTTTATTTGATTATAATGTAATTTTTCTTTTAGATCGCAAAACACCAGCGACTTTGTTACAATCTAAAGGTATATATTAAGATTTTATATATGTTTATAAAGTCTAATTGATATTTCTTTTGTTTACAGATTTGGCATTCACCAACTAAGTTTGTAAATGATTTAAAACTGTTACTATACATCAAAAGAAGGGTAAATCGATTACCTTTGTTTTGATTATAATATCGCTGAAATCGCTTTACATCTTTATAAAAATTTTGCACCTTTTGCAAACATCTACAAGTAAGCAGGGAAAAAGTGAAATATGTACAGTATGTAATAAATAAATAAACGTTTTAAAATTCATAAACTGCACTTTATTTACATAAGATTAACAGAACTCAAACACTTTTAACCGACTTCAAAAAAGGTGAGGTTATCAATTTGCCGGAATACATAATTTTTTTAACACGTGAACCGATTTCAATAATCCTTTTTTTATTGGAAATATGGTACCTCAAGGGTCGCCCCGTAATTTGGTTTAGAGATCCGATGATTGGATCACGAAGAAATTAACGGTACCCCTAAATTTGTATATGAGAATTGAAGTCGGTTGTGTTCTTTCCTTAAAAACTACTTGTTTAATAAAAAGTTCTATAAACTCAAGATGCGCTCAACTTTCAAAAGTACTAATAAAAAATTTTAAAAAAGAGTCAGTAAAAATAAATTTATTGATTCCATGAATTTTTGCACTTTTATGTTCATTTTTTCGATTTCTGGTTTCTGGTTTTCGATAGATGGTAATTTTTATCGATTGCTAAATTTTTTTAATATTTCGAGTTCCGAAAAAATTAACTGAACTCTCAAGGAAAACGAAAAATTTATATAAAACGACGGACGAGATATGGAAAAGAAATTTTCTTTTACCAAGTTTTCATAAATCAGTTTGCAGCTCTCAAGAAAAAAATGCTAGTATATTTATTTCCTCATGAAAATTTACAGCAAAANGCATATGTATGTAAAAATATCTTTATTATTAATGTTAAAATATTTAATTTTATAATTTTTATTCATAATATTGATTACTAACTATGTATATTAGGTTAACAATGCATTTTGAAAAATTAATTTTGCAAAATAAAAATCAAAACANAGCACTTGTTTCCGTTGCAACTATTTCAGTGTGCATCATTGCCCATTTACTCCCAACCAACGAATCGCAGCTAAAGAAGTTTCAATTCGAAAATACAATACATTTGCTTACCCTTTTAGTTACCCTAACTCTTATGTATTTCTCACTGTCTCAATTTTCGTCTTTGTCTTCACTTTTACCTTATCTTTCTTGTCCTCATCGTTATCATTCATTTCGGCATCTTCATATTTGTCTTTATTTCAACACTTAATTTCAAATGCGAAGTGAAACCACATGAGAAAAATGCAAATTGAACGTGTTGCAGCAACATCTATGCACAATTCGAAAATGTTTAAACAACGGTTTGGGCCGTAATTTTCAACCAATTGTGAAACCATAAAAATTCTGCTCATCTACGGACAAATATCTTTCCAACGGTGTTCTTGGTTTTGAAATCGGTTCGATACAATCGCCAAACGAACGGAGACAAAATTTATGTTAGCGTATTAATATATAGATTTTGCAACTTTTGAAAACATCTATATGTAAGAAGTGAAAAAGTCGTCAAAATTTGCAAAGTTGTAACAAAACTGAATTTTTGTGAACCAGTACAAATGATTTGCAACTGTTAATATATATTAAAAGAAAGGTAAATCGATTACCTTTCTTTGATTTTAATATTGTTAAAATCGGCTAACTATTTTATAAAAAATTTGTAACTTTTTAAAACAGCTATATGCAAAGGAGTAGTAGTAATAATAAGCAATTAAGCAACCGCATATGTATGTAAAAATATCTTTATTATTAATGTTAAAATATTTAATTTTATAATTTTTATTCATAATATTGATTACTAACTATGTATATTAGGTTAACAATGCATTTTGAAAAATTAATTTTGCAAAATAAAAATCAAAACATTTTAGGATTTTTATTTAAAGTTTCCAAGGTTATTTTGAATTCGCTGTAAAGAGAATGCAACCCTGAGCCGGCAGAAGGGGGCAATGCTAGACGAGTGCAGCTATATGTTTTCCTCACGAAGTATCTGAACGAGTGCGACAGTGATGCAAGGCTCACACGTACAGGGGAAAACTGGTGAAAATCTGCACACCGCCCATACGAAATTCACCAGTTTTGAAGTGAATGAAACCCGCGGGTTCACCATATTTTTCGCTACTTTTGGCTGGCAGGGATGGTTATTTAAAAATTAATACATGAAATATTGTGCATGTATAGGATTTTTTTGTCATTATGACTGGTGCAAAAGTACCCACAAATGTTTGCTGATATATTTGAAATGTAAATTTTACCAGCGAAATTCGTAAATAAATAATAATAAAACAAAAATATTGTTGATTTCTACATGGGAGGTGGTCGTGGTTATTGACAGATTTCGCCACAATTTAATACTAACCTAAATTATACCAAAGGCAACTACGGCACCGACTTTCGTTAAAATATCTACATTTTGTTCGAGTTAGCGTGTTTACACCGCTGAACCAATTCATATTGTCATTCTGAATATTTTGATAAATAGGTATGTAAGAATATGTGTATATACATTTTATGTGGTTGAAAAACAGCCTCGCTTATCTGCATAAACCTTTTTTATTTGCATTAACTCATGCATTATCCTTTTCAAATGAGAATAAGCGGCTGAACAAATACATACAAATTTCGTGCATTTGTTCGAGCGTCGATATATGTATAACTTTGTGTACATATTTCATAAAAACTTTGGAGGTCTCCACTATAATGGAACACGGTATGACTTATGTAGGGACTGCATTCGGTCAAATCGCTTCAAGCCTGATTTGCTCGGAATCTTGTTTTTTTCGTTGTTTTATTTTATGTGACTTGGAAATATTTTTTACTATAAGAAAATATTTAAATTGGATTTCCTTTGGGTTAAAGAAAAAAAATATCAACCAATACATTCAAATAAATTGTCAAATAAGCATATTTACATTTTTGGTTTTGGCTATCTGCGGTTTGACACTCACTTACAAAAGGTTGCATTTACGACGGACAGAGAAATGGGAGAATGTAATCCCTGGGTGCAAAAATGGTAGTAGAAAAGTATGAAAAGTAGGTACTTAGTAGAGAAATTCGTTTTGTAAACGTTAATGTATTTGCAGGAAATTTAGCGTTTTAAAGGAAATATGTGAATTATATATTTTTTGTGCTATTTAGCGGTATAGAAGCTGCACAAGGACTCAAATTAAAATAAAACTACAATGAGTTTTTTGTAAACATCGAATTTAAAAACAATTTTTGTTTTCATCAATTAAATGTGCTTTATATGCATATACATATTGCACAAAACGTATATAGTGAAAGCTACACTTATTCAAGTAAATGTGCAAAGAAGCAACGAGGTGCAACTGCTAAGGGAGCGGTGCAAGTGAGACAACTGCCAGCTTATCTAGCCTTTAACTATTGAATCATGGGCATCTCCTAAATCATTCAGAGACACAAAAGCAAATGCCAAGAGCTGTTTCAAGTCCCGTAAATCTCGCGGTGATTTATACAAATTTACCAATTGCTTTGTTGGATATTCCTCTAAAAACATTGACCTAGATGAAAGAAACACCCGCAAATTTAACATTTTGGGAACGCCTTTACCACAGCATTATGAAAAGCGAGCTCATAATCGCAAATCATAATTTCAGGAGCCCAAGAAGGCTCATGGCCATGGACGTAGCCAGGTAGGGGCAGGAGGCCCGAACTTCAAATATTTGCCTATATATTAAAAAATAGTACCAGGAAATGTTAACTCGATAATTTCGGACCCCCCTAACTTTCAAGTTTTTTCCTATGTATACACTATGTAACAAATTATACACTCAATGATAACAAAACAATTAGTAAGTTGATTTAAAAAGTGGACATGTGGATCATCCGGTTCTGTATC
Source organism: Rhagoletis zephyria (assembly GCF_001687245.7). Lineage (NCBI taxonomy): Eukaryota > Metazoa > Arthropoda > Insecta > Diptera > Tephritidae > Rhagoletis > Rhagoletis zephyria. The sequence continues at coordinate 32,754 of NW_016157689.1, read as the reverse complement.
AAGTTATTCTCGCTAACTTCAAAGCACTTCCATTTAAGAATGGTAAAAGCCTGGCTGCAGTCGACAATTCACGAAAATGGATTGAACGGTAAACTAATAAATAAATTTATAGTTCACAGTCACCGACTATCTCTCGCGTTGAGCAGTCGTCTCTCTTGCTACGGACTTTTTGGTTACTGATTTTGCGATTTCCTAATGATTACTTGAGGCCCACCAGCGTAGTGTTCAACGTTTCTTTTCCTTTAAAATATTAGTTTTTTCTTTTACTCGCGTGTGCAAGTTTGTTTTTTATTTAAGTAAGTGATTTCGTTTCTGATTTAATATGGCCCCTGGGCCATATAATTTAAGGGCAAATCGCTTTGCCCTGCTGGATCCTGACCCTGACCGAAAAAAACGGAAAACCAGTTCATCTTCCACGATGAACCCTTTCCCCATGTTACCAGAAGTTATAACCGACGACCCAAAATTTGTTGTTGTTGAGTCATCTGACATCTCCAAACCAATCTCTTTGTTCTCCCCTTTTGCTGTTCATCGAGCAGTAAAACAAATAAGTAGCGATGTTCACTCAATTACCGCTCTTCGCGACGGCAAACTTCTGCTTCTAGTCAAGAATAATATTATTGCGCAAAAGTTCATTAAAGCCAAGCAATTGGGAGGAGTTGGTGAAATATCGGCTTCTTTCCACGAATCTCTCAATCATGTTAAAGGCACTGTGTTTGCGCCTTGTTTAAATAACGTAACAGATGAAGAAATCGTTAATGAGCTTAGCTCACAGGGAGTGGTATCAGTTTTTAAATTTAAAAAGAATGTTGACGGACATTTGAAACCTTTAGGTGTAGTGTTATTAACATTTAATCTATACAAGTTGCCCAACAAGATCGACATTGCTTGGTCCAGATTTTTGGTAAGAGAATATTTCCCCACACCTATGCGATGTAAATCTTGCCAGCTGCTTGGACATACCACAAAACGTTGTAACCGCTCTCCTGTTTGCGTTAACTGTTTTCTCCCCTCATTCTCCATCAAATTGTACTCGTACATTATGTGCTAACTGCAAGGCTGACCACTCATCATCATCCAAAGAGTGCACTAAATTTATTCAAGCAAAAGATATTATCAAAATTAAAACAATTAATAAGTGCTCAATGCGTGAAGCATTGAAATTATATAAGGAAACAGTTGCCCCTCTTCAGAGTGGAGTCACATTTGCCAACGTCATATCCAATTCTAACCAACAGCAAAATCCCATTAAACAACAAATATCCAAATCAACAACAACAAACAGTAACTCGACCTCTACAACAAATTCGAATCGTATCAATATTAACACCAACAAAAAATCCGATGAATCCAACAACAAAAATAATGACTCAAATCAAAAACTCTCTTTAAATTGCAATGATACAATAATTATTTCCCCTTCTTCAACAACTCAATTTCAAATAATCCCACCAACACAAGAACAAAACAATAATATTTCCGTTAATTACTCTTCAATTTCTCCTAATTCAGCTACTCTTGATTCTCCACTCTCACCCCAAATAAATTCTCCAACGCAAGCCATTACTCCTAATTCTTCCCCTTCCTACTTAAACCCCATGTTTGTTCCACTTCCATCTCCCTCCAAAGTTATTGAAAGTCAAGATTTCTCAAACATAGATGAAGAAATATTAGGTGCGTTCGTTTAAAATCTCCAGCAGAAACCAACCAACTGCCAAATTCCGGCGAAATGTCATCTGTTCTCTCACAAGAGAGAAATATCCAAAATAGTACGCGAACAGAAAATTTGCAGAAACTTGCAAGTTAGACGAACAGCTGATATAATTTTTGTTTACATACAAAAGTGTAAAATTTAAAACGTACGAAAAGTCATCACAAAGTGTTATACTGACACAGTTTATTGATTAAACAAATAACTACTTATTTCTTACAAGTTTAATTAGTCGCATTTTGTAATTTTTAACTTCCAAACCATCAAATTCAATTTTGTGATTTGCGTAAATGCGAACCAGCTGTTTTTGATCAGCTGTTTTCCTGTTGGCAAAAATTTTTGCAACAGAAACCAGCAGCTTCCCCTCAAAATGAAATGTCACTTTGCTCTCTCAATTTCCCCTACTTTGCAAGTTTTTTGCGTACGCGAACGCAAAAACATGAACAATTAACAGCTACGCGAACGCACCTATTGTAAGCAGTTTCAGCATGCTCGCTGAAAATCAAAATTTTTTGATTTTTGGCGAGCATGCGCGCAAACCGCCCTACAAACGACGAGCATGTGCGCATGTGCGCGGATATGCTCGTCGTGTGTAGCTACTGTTAGCCACGTCACTTATCTTTAACTTCACACACATATTTATACATATGTACATTTTAGTTATTGTATCTGTTTTCTCCCTCTGCATTGTTGATGTCGTTAAAAATTATTCAATGGAACATCAACGGGTATTATAACAACTACAACGAATTATTGTTATTAATTAACGAAGAAAATCTAGATATAATATGCATTCAGGAAACACACTTTTCACATAATACAAATCCAAATTCTATTTGTTATCCTAAAGAATACATAGGATATTTTTCAAATTTACCTAATATTCAAACCAGTAAACAAGGTGTTGGTATACTAATAAAACATTATATTCCACATAAGGTTATTGATGTAATAACTTCAATATCCACTACAGTCCTAAAAATTAATTTGAACTATTCCTTTTCCCTAATTAATACTTATATTCCTCCACATCAATACTTTTCCGAAATTGAACTAAATTATTTATTTTCCCAATTCTCTTCCCCTATTTTGCGGATGGGTGACTTTAATTCGTGGAGCCCTCAATGGGGCTCAAAATATTCCAATAGCAGGGGACTGATAATGGAAAAGTTTATTCTCCATAATCAGCTTGTAGTGCTGAATGACTGTTCACCTACTCATTTTTCTACTCATTCTTCTTTTTCTCATGTCGACCTTTCGCTAATTTCTCCTCAACTTAAACCTTGTGCTTTTTGGAATATCTCTTCTGTTTTAAGAGGCAGTGATCATTTTGTTATTTCTATTTCTATACAAACAAATTCTTACTTTGAAAAAATTAACCATATACCTAGATTTCAAACTGAATATGCAAACAGGAAGTCGTATCAATCAGAAATAACCAATTTGTTAGCTTGTGATAATTTGTGCCCTTCTCAAAATATTAACAAAGAAGTAGCGGTCTTAACTAAAACAATACGTTCTGCGGCCAATAAATTTATCCCTCAAACAAACCGAAGATTTTCTAGAGCTTTTCCTGTTTGGTGGACTAAAAATCTCCGTTACCAAAAGGTTGAATCTTGGAAGGTTTACAAACGGTGCATATCTGACTTAAATCTCTTAAATTATAAAAAAACAAATGAAATTTTCAAAAAAGCTGTAAGAGAGTCTAAAAAACTAAGCTTTGAAATTTTTACATCTCAAATTTCCCCATTGTCAACGCCAATAAAGATATTGTCGGACATTAAATCGTTAACCTGATTCCGACAAAATGCTATTAGAGGTATCATATCCAATAACGATGTCGTTACAGATTCTTTTAACATCGCAGATTCCTTTTCACAATTTTGGTCTAATTATTCTAAGGATGACAATTTTTCTGATGAATATATAAGAGACAAAAATTATTGGCTTTCTAAAGAATATACTCCTTCAAACCTTTCTGCATCTGCTAAATACTTAGATCAAGATTTTTCTCTTTCTGAGGTTGAATTTGCTCTGCGTCATGCTAAAGGTAAAACGCCAGGGTCTGATAGGATCTCCTATCCAATGCTGTCCAATTTACCTGCTGTGGCCAAACTAAGACTGCTAAATCTATACAATAATATGTACAACAAGCATTTGTTCCCTCACGTCTGGAGTTTAGCCACTGTAATTCCAATAGTTAAGCCGAAAAAATCGGCTTACCACACAGCTTCTTATAGGCCAATATCTCTGCTATGTTGTATGAGTAAAATATTAGAAAAAATCCTAGCGGTGAGGATAATGTGGTTCATTACGAAAAACGGCTTTATTAGCCATAATCAAACAGCTTTTAAACGTAATCGTAGTACTATTGACTCACTTATACAACTTCAACACTACGTTTCTGACTCCCTTAGTACAAAGAACCACGTCAGTATTCTAGCAACTGATTTTGAGAAGGCTTTTGACCGTGTGGGAATACATGCCGTGTTGAGTCAGCTTGCGGCTTGGAAGATTGGTCAAAAAGCCTTTACATTTGTAAAGGCTTTTATGACAAATCGCCGGTTTCGCGTTCGTGTAAATAACAATTTTTCTGAATCGCATTGCCTTTACAATGCCATTCCACAGGGGTCACCCCTCTCGGTTGTTTTATTTATAGTAGCATTTGATAAGTTAAACGAGATATGTATGAATATAAAAAATATTAAGTTAACTATGTACGCTGACGATGCCATAATTTATACTAATATTAAAGATCCCCTACTTGTAAATACTACTTTTTGTAAAGCTCTTAACGAGTTTAAAAAATGGGGACTACAGTCTGGGGCATTATTATCTATCCCTAAATGCAAAATACTACATAATTGCAAAAAGAAAAATTGTATTTTTCCTCAATTAAATTTTGAAAATAATATTATAGATAGAGTCAATAATTTAAAGGTTTTGGGTGTTTATTTCGACCAGAGATTTAATTTTCGGCACCAATGTTGTAATTTAAGAAAAAACCTATTGTCAAGACTAAATATTATAAAATATTTATCAAGCAAAATTTTTTGGAACTAATGAACGAATTGACGTCCCTTAATTATTCTGCAATATATACGGATGGCTGCAAACGAATGAATACATCATTTGCAGTCGTTACTCAAGATGGTAAAACTATATCCGGTGGTGTTCTACCAACTTACTCATCGGTGTTTACAGCTGAGGAATTTGCAATTTACAAAGCTATGGAATTCGCTGTACAAAACCAAGGGAAATTTGTCATTTGCTCGGACAGTTACTCCGGTTTCAAAGCGGTCCTTAACATATACAATTTTACCCCACTAGTTTCAAAAATCCGTGACCTGTGTGTAAAATATAAAAACAAAATCAAATTACTCTGGGTTCCTGGCCATACTGGTATAATTGGGAATGAATTTGCCGACCGAACCGCTCGTTATTTTGAAGATGCGCCTACATTTCAATTTATGTCCCTAGATCCCAAAGACTTAAGAAAGCATATTCAACGCCATATACATGCGAAACGGGGTGCAGAGTGACGTAGTTTCGTTCACAGATATGCTAGTCTCAACCCAGATCGCAGCAGAGTAATATATCCCAGCAATATTACTCGTCACCAATTAACAATTTTTGCACGCTTAAGGATTGGCCATACCGACATCACGCACAGACACTTACTCACCGGAGGATCTCCAGCTTCCTGTCCGTTTTGCTCCAGCGTTACTTCCTCAAGGACTGTTTAATTTTAGAGAGTTTCAGGCTAAAACATTTTAGTTCTGTGAACCCGTCAAATATTTTAAAAACTATATATCATTGTAATATATCTACTATAAATAATTTCATAAAAGACTGCTATTTACTCTTATAAAACACTGCACTCTATTTTTTTATATTATCTTAGTCGTAATTTTTATAAATATTATGAATATATGTATAAGCTATATTGAATTTTCTCAAGTGAAAATATTTCAAACAGTGAGTCGATGGCCTTAGCAGCTTGTACTCTTTTTTGTACATTAAGTTTTGTATTTTGTATACTTTGCTTAATAAATAATAATAATAATAATAATAAATTTATAGTTCAATTGTTTATTACTTTGTCTTTGGGTTTGTGTATTCTAAGCGTCCATCGAAAGTTTTGTAACAGAGAACCAATCTGAGATTATTGACAAAGCTATAGACCGATTTGGTGAACAGCGAAGACGTTATCGTTTTAAGTAATTACAGCAGACGGTAGAAAACACATAGCACACATAAATTTCTATAACAAAAATAGCATATTAGGGGCTGCTAATATATCTCTTTTAAATTATAGTTAAATCATTAGTTAAACATAACTACAGAAAAATTACACAGAATTTTCTGTAGTTAAGTTTAACTAATGATTTAACTATACTTAAAAAAAATAAAAAATTAACGGTCCTTAATGCATTTTTTATTTATTACACGGTGTGACAAAACAAAAAAAAATTTATTAATTTAATTTCCAATACGCCCTAATATTTATACATACATATGTATGTATATCATTTTAGAGAAGATATATCGCTGCAAAGCAACGATTATAAATTGTTAGTTTATCTTACAAAATTGCGGAGGAATATTACAGAGTATACGGAAAAGTTTATGTTAACGCGCCTAATTAATTTAACATTGTAATTAACGCGCTCAAGTTTTGATTAAAGAAATGTACTAAAATTTGCAGCTCTGCGTCTGCAAAGTAATGCAAATTCTCGCCAACAGAGGCTCGCGTGTAATACGCTGCATCCAATTGCATTTATTAACCGACTTCCAAAAAAGGAGGAGGTTATCAGTTCGTCGGAATCTTTTTTTTCAACGTCAACAGATTTCAATAATTCTTTTTGCATCGGAAAGGTAGTGTCTCAGAGGTGGTCCCATACTAATCTGGTTGAGATCCGATCAGTGGATCATGAGATATATGTATATATATTTTTTTTTATATGGGAGTTGAAGTCGGTTTTCTTTTGCTAAAAATTACTTGTTTCTTTAAAGTTCTTTTTCCTTTGGCTGGCGGCGAGAAAACATTAATTTGCAGGAGCAAGCACAAATGTAAGTAGTTAAGTGAGTTAACGAAATTGTTTTTCTAATTCCACATGCATATATCTATGTACTTGTATGTACGTATGTACATTGCTTTGTATATTCGCAGATTTTAGCGTGCATAACAATGAAATAAAGGACGCTCAAAATTAGTCTAAACAGTCTAAAATATTTGTGGACTTATCTAAGTACCTACATACTTATATAAACAAAATGGAAGGTTCGAGACCAAACCAAATATGCGAAGCACACCCTTGCGCTACGACCACACCTTGTGTAACAGCATCACCAGTTAGCACAGTTAACATTTACGACTACCGATGCGCCGGCACAGAATTGGGAAACGGCCCAAAACGGGGAAGGTTCGACCGCGAATGTAGGTGCTCCCATGCACGTGGATGCTTACTCAACTCCTACTCCATCGGGCAGCGGATTTATTAGAGAACCCACTACATCAACATCGGGCGCAACTTCTGCAGATATGGTCGCCGAACTAGCAGCATCGCATACGGTTTTAGACCCGTCCCATGTGCTCGCTCTGCCCCGTTATTGGCATGAACAGAGCACAACTTATCATCTGTAAGCTCGGTTAGCAACATAACTTCGATGATGAATAACCTCTATTCTACAGCGTGGTACAAGTCATCCAATAATTTTTCCGGGCATCTGCCTATGTCGAATTCTACGTTTACTTACGTACCCACTAGCAACATGTGTCACGCCGACAGGGGTTTTCACATTTTCGATCCTGTTAGATTGTATAACTCACAGTTATCATGCAGCCAACCATATGTTGGTGGGTCGCCTCTATATGGCAATGCAAAAGAGATTTTAAATCCTCCTCAAATTCATATGGCACCTCGCCCTCCATATACCACGCAGGGTAGCGGGTGGGTCCAAGGTCAACTTTCTGGTCAAAACACATCTGTGCCCAGTAACGAAAGTACCACTTGGAATTCAACTCTTTCTCCTTCGCATATAGCGGCAAGACAAGTCATTACGAAAGACTTACCTCACTTTTCCGGAGACCCGGAAGAATGGCCTCTTTTTTATACGAACTTTTTGCAATCCACGGAACGCTGCGGGTTCTCGGATCAAGAAAATTTAATTCGACTGCAGAAGTGTCTGAAAGGTCCTGCACTCGAGCAGTTCGTGGCAAATTGATGATGCCGGCCACAGTAAATTTAGCAATTGAAACACTCCGTATGCCGTTTGGGCAACCAGACTTCATTCACGAAGCCCTTCAGCGCAAGGTTAGAGAGGTTCCGGCAGTTAGAATCGAGCGTTTAGAAACGTTAATTACGCTGGCTCTTGCTGTGCAAAATTATAGGGCAACTATGCAAGCCATGGGTTTAAATGAGTACCTAAATGGCCCTATGCTTTTGAACGCCCTTATAGGTAAGCTTCCCGGCGAAATGAAGCTCGAATGGGGTCGTAGACGTTTTAGCCTCACACGTGTTGACATATGTGCGTTCGACGAATGGCTCTTTGGGTTGGCATCATGCGCGAGCCAGGTTACACCGATCGACAATAATAGACCAAACACCAAAGCAGAGCAACGGGGACGTCGAGAACGATTGTTGGTTCTTAATGTGGCTCAACCAAAGCGAAAGCTGTCACCACCCAAGAGGTTCTCGCCTCCACCACATCGGTCACCAATGCAATCGCAAAAATGCATTAGGTGCGCAGGTTGTCACAGCTTAACAGAGTGCGACGAATTCAAAGCGTTAGCCAGACAATCGCGGTGGCAATTCGTTAAAGAAAAGAAACTGTGCGTTCGATGCTTCAAAAACCATTTAGTTCTTCGATGTAAGTCGAACAAATTATGTGGTATTGATGTTTGTCGCTTGGTTCATAACCCACTGCTGCACAGACGAAGTGAGGAGCTACGCAATACTGAAAATACAACTGGGAAGCCTGAGTCCAACGCGGTATGTTTGCACCAAAAACAGTGCGAGAAGGTACTCTTCAGATATATTCCGGTGACTTTGCATGCCAATGGTAGAGCTGTGGATACGATAGCTCTTATCGACGAAGGGGCATCATGCACGCTCTTAGATGAGTTCTTGGCACACAAGTTGATGCTCACAGGTCCGACTGAAGAGCTTTGCTTTAGATGGACCGGCAATATCACGCAGCGGGAGCCATACTCCAAAATAGTCTCGCTGGAAATATCGGCAAGGGGAACCGATTTGGTGAAATATAATTTGCATAAGGTCCGTACACTCGCCAATTTGGATCTCCCGCAACAATCGCTCCAAATGAATGTCATTGAGAAGCGGCAACACTTGAAGTCGCTGCCGATCTTACCGTACTCAGAGTGCAAAGCAGGAATACTTATTGGTTTGGACCATGCCAAGCTTAGCCTGCCTTTAGAAATTCGTGAGAGCAAAGATGACGGCCTGATTGCTACGCGTTGCAAACTAGGGTGGTCGGTTTATGGTCGAGATGGCCGCGAACAATTGACGGAGGCGCGCTTAATGCACATTTGCCCCTGTACGAAATATTGTGATTTGGACACTCTGATGCGCTCGTACTTCTCTGTCGAGGCGGTTGGAATTAGCCCATATGTTAAACCCTTTGTTTCTACAGAAGACGAGCGGGCTCTCAAAATAATGGAAAAAATTACCAGATATATCGCGCATGAGAAAAGGTGGGAAACGGGCCTCTTGTGGCGATACGACCATGTCGATTTACCCGACTCCTATGCTATGGCTCGCAAGCGACTCGAATGTTTGGAGAAGAAAATGAATAAAAACGCGGCCTTAAAGAATTACCTTGTAGAACGAATAAAAGACTACATAATTAAAGGCTACGTAAAAAAGCTAAAACCATGTGAGGTTTCAAATGGAGGCAAGTCATGGTTTGTACTGATGTTCACCGTCATGAACGCAAACAAAGGCAAAGTTCGGTTAGTTTGGGATGCAGCCGCTAAAGTTGAGTGAACCTCTTTAAACGACGTTCTTTTAAAAGGACCCGACCTTTTAAAATCATTGGTGGGTATCCTGATACGCTTTCGCGAAAAGCCGGTGGCATTGTGTGGTGATATCCGAGAAATGTTTCACCAAATCAGGGTGGTGAAAGAGGACCAAATAGGACAGCAATTCCTTTGGCGAAACGGTGACTCAACTCGAGATCCAGAAGTATATTCGATGGTTGTCATGATCTTTGGGACATCCTGCTCACCATCCCTCGCCAACTATGTGAAGGACAAAAATACAAAACGATTAATACACAGATTTCTCACTGCAGTCAATGCCATTACGCAAAACACATTTGTGGACGATTGGTTGCAAAGCGTTGAATCTGAGGACGAAATGCTTCAACTTGCAACCACCGTGCGGCATATTCACAGCGAAGGGGGCTTCGAAATGCGAAACTGGTTATCGAATTCGAAGCGCGTTCTACTTTCCCTGTCCGGTAAATCTGAGATGGCCGATAAGAGTTTTGAGGAGACTAATGACGCGATTGAAAAAGTCCTTGGCATGTGGTGGCGCCCATGCACAGACGAGTTGTTATTCATTTAGAAACTCGACGCTTCCTTCGAAGAAACAAGCCATCCGACAAAGCGCCTAATTTTGCGAGCCGTTATGAAGATATTTGACCCACTGTGCTTAGTGGGATTTTTTGTCATCAAAGCTAGAATGATATTGCAGGACATTTGGCGGTCTGGGGTGCTTTGGGACGAACCAGTACATGTTGCCGAACGTGCCGAGTGGTGGAAGTGGATGCAAAAACTTCAGCTACTGAGTAGTTTACGAGTGCCCCGATGTTATCGGTTTGCGAGCTGCAGTAACCGCGTTGAGCTTCACGTATTTGTAGATGCAAGCATAGCGGCCTATTCAGCTGTGGCATTTCTGCGATCAGAATTTAATGGCGAGTTTCACTGTAGCCTAGTGGCCTCCAAAACACGCGTAGCGCCTCTAAAACCGATATCCGTACCGAGGCTGGAATTAATGGCGGCAATCTTGGGGTTGCGCTTAGCCATCTTCATCAAGGGCGAACTATCGATTTCTGTTTGTCGGCGCATTTTCTGGTTCGACTCCAAGGATGTTCTGTATTGGATACGCTCCGACACTAGAAAATTTAACCAGTTCGTTGCTGTACGTATCGGCGAAATCCTCCAAGACTCGCAAGTGGATGAATGGCGATGGGTCCCTACAAAGCTCAACGTTGCTGACGATGGTACGAAGTGGGATGACAACATGCAGTTCAGCAGTGACATGAGATGGTTTTCTGGGCCGGAATTTCTTCGTTTGCCCGAAAGCTGCTGGCCTGTTTCAGAGTTCAGCCAATCTCACGAGGAGGGGACTGAGTTTGTCCACCACATCTCCGAAGGAGCGGAGTATACCAATCGATGTTCGCCAGATCCGGCACGTTTCAGTAAGTGGGAAAGGTTGCGAGGCGCCCAAATGCGCGTATTTAGCTGTGCCAGCAATGCAAAATTCGTCGAGCTGCGCCCAATATTCCTGAAATGGGACCACTTCCTTTAGAGCGTGTGGCCTCATTTACACGTCCATTCGCTTACGTGGGCGTTGACTATTTCGGGCCGTTTGATATTGTTATGGGCAAAGGACACGAAAACCGTTGGAGTGTCTTGTTCACCTGTATGACCGTACGTGCCGTGCATATAGAGATCTCACCGTCTCTTTCCACAGGCTCATTTCTGTTAGTCTTAAAGCAGTTCATGAGCCGACGAGGTGTACCGTGGCGCATTTTGTCGGACGAAATTGAAAAAATCGCTGTCACTGAGGTCGAGCAAAAATATCCAAATATAGAGTGGGTATTTATACCGCCAGCTGCGCCGCACATGGGTGGTGCATGGGAGCGCATGGTATGTTCCATAAAATCTGAATATATTACCACGAAGGTGTGTACGCGAAGAGGTCCTACGCGCGGCGATGGCAGAGGCTGAGTCCACTGTCAACATGCGTCCCCTCACCTATATTCCTATTGAAACATCGGCAAGCGAAGCGTTGACCCTAAACCATTTCCTCCTTGGTTCGCCCAGTGGCGTTCGAGAACGTGGTGATAGGGATTGCACCTCGGCTGTGTTGAGCAGAAACTTTCGCATTGCTGGGTAAATAGCCGACGAATTCTGGAAAAGGTGGGTAAGAGGATGCCTTCCGTGCCTGATCAGACGTTCTAAGTGGTTTGAGCCTCAGCCAAACATTAGGACAGGGGACGTAGTCATCATCATCGACGAAAATACGAGGCGAAATACCTGGACAAAAGGACGAGTTTTTGACGTAATATGAGGTCATGATGGCCAGGTCCGAAGCGCTGGTGTGAGAACCGAAGGTGGCCTTATGACGAGGCCAGTAGCGAAGCTAGCCAAACTTGATATCGATCTGGCAAACCACGTTGCGATGCAAGAAGTTTGCGAAGAGGGGTGTTAACGCGCCTAATTAATTTAACATTGTAATTAACGCGCTCAAGTTTTGATTAAAGAAATGTACTAAAATTTGCAGCCCTGCGCCTGCAAAGTAATGCAAATTCTCGCCAACAGAGGCTCGCGTGTAATACGCTGCATCCAATTGCATTTATTTCTTTAAAGTTCTTTTCCCTTTGGCTGGCGGCGAGAAAACATTAATTTTCAGGAGCAAGCACAAATGTTAGTAGTTAAGTGAGTTAACGAAATTGTTTTTGTAATTCCACATGCATATATCTATGTACTTGTATGTACGTATGTACATTGCTTTGTATATTCGCAGATTTTAGCGTGCATAACAATTAAATAAAGGACGCTCAAAATTGGTGCTGGTCTTATATTCTTCACCCGCCTGTCAACAGTTAATATTTTTGCATATTTTATTTTGAATAACGTCTTATTTGATTTACTATACAGGTATGTAGATCTATGAGTTTAAAAAATATGTCATTTGACAGTACTGCAAAGATTTTGACTGCCATTCATCTGGGAGTGACCAGAAATTATTAGTGTGCTTACGGTTCAAATCGAAGCACTACGTCCGGATATTTATTTCCATGAATCCTCTTGTTGTTGTTGTTTTTCAACAACATTTTTTTCATTAGAATCGGCCTAAAGATCAATAAAAATTGTTGAATATAATTGTTAAACAGCCATAAATAACAAAAACAAATTTTAAGATATCCGTAAAACTTTTTTATTAAAACAGCCTAATGATATAATAACTTTGTTCACATAACGGTTGTTTGTAAAAGGCAAACCGAATCGAGATAGATATAGACAAATATACATAAATGATCAGAATGAAAAGAGAAATCGATTAGGCGGTGACTGCCTGTCCGTCCGTCTGCGCACACGATAACTCGAGTAAAAATTGAGATATATTAACGGAACTTTGTACGTGCACTTCTTTCGGGCGTAGGACGGATGGTATTGAAAATGGGCGAAATTGGACTGTAACCACGCCCACTTCCCATATAACGGTAATTTTCAGAAATACGAAAACTGCTATAATTTTGTAACTACTGAAGATTATTCACTCAAAATTGATATTTGCAATACATTTTAGATGAAAAATAGGAATATTATAAATTTTTGTAAAATGGGCATAGCCACGCTTACTTATGGTTACATGTGCATATTTTGGTAACCGCTTCACCAATTTTTTTCCAAACTTAAAAAAGTTGTTGGCCTTGGTAAATCTTACCAAGTGGCCGAAAATTTTTAAAATCGGACAATAACCACGTTCACATCCCATATAACGGTAATTTAGAGAAATATAAACTCTTCCATAAATCAGTAAATATTAAAGCTAATTTATTCAAGATTGATGCTTGCTACAACTCTTTACCAAGAAATACGTTTATGATACAATTTTGGAAAATGGGCTTGGCGCCGCCCACTTATGATCACATAAATGGATCTCGGTAACCGTTCTACCAATTTCTACCAAACTCGGTGTGGTTATTGTGCTTGCCACATAAAAGCAAAACGTTGAAAATTATTGAAATCGGACTAAAATTGAGGCCGCTTTTCATATAACGGTAAATTTTAGAAATGCTTGGAACTTCAATATTTCGAAATTTAAGGACGTTAATTTACTCAAATTTGTAGAGGTAGCTTTCGGAAAGGTGAAAATCATATATTTACTACTATATACTTGCGCCGGATATTTAATGTTCGGCTCCACCCGAACTTAGACTTTCTTACTTGTTTTTCATTGCAATTAGGGGTACGAAGGGTATTCAGCGGGATTCAGCGGCTAATGGGTACCACCTATTTAAAAATTAAGCGAGAGTCATTTTAAATAGCGATTCAAGCACAAATGAACTCTGTGAAGGGAAACCAATAAATATATACAAAAAATTGCAGTCAAATATTGTGTTTGAAAAAATATTATAGTATGCACTTTATGAAAATTACGTTTTATGAAACGTACGTCTTATGTGAAGTCCTATATTTGCACATTACACGTTTTTGTTTTAAAAATTTATTTTTTTTCAGCTTTTGCATGCTTATTGATATTTTTTTTGAGACGTGCAAAATTAAAAAATTACACTAGTATTGTGCCTTATTTGTTTAGTGTCTGCTAATGGTGCCAATAATTTTATAATCCTTTTTTATTTTAAAAATTTCCTCTAATCATGGGAAAGATATATTTTTTTTTGAATCCTATAATAAACGTTCAAAAATTTGATTCAACTTCTTCCTCATTTTTTCTAAAATAAAAACAGATAAAAGTATATAACAAATGCCTGAGTAACCATCAAGTTAATGTGCAAGAATGGTTTTTCAGAGATAGTAGTCGAGAGTTCTAGCTTTAATTTAAGCCGGCAAGGTTCTATAACCTTTTGTTTCTTTACTAGAGCTTCTAAGATATTGCAAATAAATGAATTTTTTTACACTTTTATCTCGTTTTTTGGGCCATGACTCGTGTTGCGCCCGATCGCAGCGAGGTCCTGTGGGCGGCACCTTTTTTATCTGCAGCTTCTTGGCACTCCTTATCGTACCAGTAATGAGCGGGAAATGAAATGTGGTTCCACCGCTCGCGTATATCGCTTTGTTGAAGAGTGCTCTTTCACAGAATGTGTGAAAGTTGGGTGGCGAATCAATTGTCCATCTGTTTTGATTGGAGCTTTTCGACATTGAGCTTTCCTCGCACTGTAGGGCGCACATTTTTTTCTGCACCGAGATGGGTGCGTATATTGGCTGCATTAATATAGTGGTGCGAGTCGATGTTTGGCCCTCGGAGTGTACGTATGTACATCTAAAACACTGGAAGTGTGTCTTCCGCCTATCACAACATGCTCCATTTGGTTTCCCGTTCGATCTGGAGACACCCATGCAGCTTGGTGGATCTTTTATGCTAGAACACAGTACTATATACTACCAAGTTTCGGGATCCGGCGAAGTCTATCAGCCTCAGCCCGTTATGGGAGGTTTCGTCGTGGAGGTTGAATTTTTCGACAGTGGCGCCAAAGATTCCTTCGCTGCTTATCTTGGCATTGAAATCTCCAAGCCCGAATTTTATATGTGGCAGCGCCTCTAAGCGCTCATAGAAGAGGTTCTTGGATGTCTCGTCCTTCTCTTCTAACGGGGCATTGGCACATATGAGCGAGGTGTTGAAGAACCTCGCTTTGATGCGGATTGTGGCTAGACGTTCGTCCACTAGAGTGAACGCCGGTACTCGGCGACGGAGTCTCTCTCCCACCACAAATCCAACACCGAACTTTCGCTCGTTTACGTGACAACTATAGTAGACGAGCAAGGCACCACGCTTACCTTCCCTTGCCCCGTCCATCGCATTTCTTGGATGGCGGTGATGTCAGCCTTTATTTTACGCTCCTTTCCGATTAAGGGTTAGGATATTCCAGGTTTGCCGCGATCTTCATCAAAAGGGGTATCATCAGAGGCATGTGTTTTTTTTTCATTGGGCAGGGTTTTAACGTGGAAACCCAGCGCCCTCGGGTAAAATTGGTTCTTTGTTCATTCTTCTTGCTTTTGATGATATATGAACATACGTACATATATGAGGTTTTCTTTTAAATCAGTAAGATATATCTATATATCGTCGTTTAAAGTATAAAACCGCGTATCAACTAATGCAAAACCGTGTATCAAGATAACGCAAAACCGCATATGTGAGGTTGCATAAATTATTTTGTAGACAGTAAATATTTCAAAATTCTTCTCTCTTTTATAAAGCAATCGCATTTCTGGCTAGTATATTTCAGCACAAAGCAAAAGGCTTGAGCTAAGAACTTCGTGAGCAAATCCAATTTTTGGCAAGAAATGTCAGTTACGCGCTTTTGCATAACGACGATACACGGTTTTGTACTTTAAATGACGTTATAACGGTTATATGTATATGAGGTTGAGTACTTTTCGTTTTTGTCATTAACCATTTTATTCATAACTCAAGATAATCAGGCATCTTACCGATTAAAAAGAAAATTTCGTATACATATTTACATACATCTATATCTATATACATATCGTCGTACGAAGTTATTTCCACTCGCGAGTGCTGTGGTACGAAACGGAGGAGGGCCTGCAGCGGGCTCAGATAACAGGTGGCGTTCCACAAGGATCCGTACTAGGGCCTTTACTATGGAACATTATGTATGATGGAGTTCTTCGTACCGAATTGCCCGAAGGATCATCCATAGTAGGTTTTGCAGACGATATTGCGGTAGTAGTATCTGCGAAACCTCTTGATGTCATATGCGAGAAGGTAGCATCATCAGTCGGCGTGATTAAAAGTTGGTTAAATAGCTTCGGCCTGAAGCTAGCCGAGCAAAAAACAGAAGCAATACTTATCTCTAGTCGTAAGAAACTAGAGGAGGTAGCGCTAAAAATTGGCGACCATACCATCAAAACGAAACCCATAATTAAATACCTGGGAGTGGTGCTAGACAAGCGTCTTACTTTCAGCGCCCACTTGAGCTATGTGAGAGATAAAGCAGCTTCAACGATCACGGGACTATCTCGAATAATGCTTAATACGCGAGGACCGAAACAGCGCAGATGTTTACTCTTAGCGAGCGTGGTTAAAAGCCAAATACTGTATGCGGCCCCAATTTGGTCAAACGCGGCACAGTGTCCATCATACTTCCGCGGAGTCAACTCAACATTACGTCCGTGTGGGCTCCGAGTTTGCAGCGCCTTCAGAACAGTGTCGGACGAAGCAGCTTTCGTAATCGCCAGTATGATACCCGTAGATATACTGGCGAGAGAATCGACGGTCCTTGCATCCACACCGCGTACTCTAACTCAATTAGACCGACGTCAAGCCCGGGAAAGCAGCATTAGGGAGTGGCAAAACAAGTGGAATAATACGACTAAAGGTCGTTGGACATAGGTAGGCTTTTATCTTAGTCAGTTCTTTAGTGGTCATGGCTGTTTTCAGGCATACCTATTTAAATTCAAATATGAGCGCGACCCGTACTGCGACTTCTGTCGAAATGGCGTGGAAGAAGATGTGCACCACGTATTCTTTGAGTGCCCTTGATTCCATCAGCAGATGAACCAATTGAAACTAGCTGTTGGAGGGGTGTTTACGCCACAGTCAGTAGTCGACTATATGGTGAAAGGAGCCAGCGAATGGGCATCAACCAGCGACACACTAACTTCAATTTTGAAGGAACTGAGGGACCTAGAGAGACAGCGGCGTATCACCCGTGATTAAGCCAACTCTTAGCATAGCCGCGGACTGTAACCAAACTATGATGTTCACCAGCCAAAGCGTAGGCGCGGACTGGAACCTAGGCCGTTCCAGCCGCCCGAGTAAGACAGCTAAGAAACTTGTGATTTCAGACCGTCCCTTGAACATGAAACTTATCAATTAAAGCGTAAGCGCGGACTGGAACCTAGGGCGTTCCAGCCGCCCAGCTGGCGATCTCGAAAACTTGTGCAATCGAAAAATAGGCGCGGACTGGAACCTGGGGCGTTCCAGCCGCCCAGGTGGCAATCACGAAAACTTGTGGAATCGAAAAATAGGTGCGGACTGGAACCCAGCGCGTTCCAGCCGCAAATAAAGTGCAGCTTCGAATTTCGTGCACACGGGGCGTTGGTTCTGATTGGAACCTAGACCGTTCCTACCGCAAAGGCAGTATACATACATACGTATACGGGCCTGAAACTCATCTCTTATGCAAGCCAGCTCAATACAATACNCACAATACCAGCATAAGGCTAAGATAATAAGTTGTATCTAAGAGATAAATAAATTAATAGTTAATTTAAAATGGAGTTTCTCTTTAAACAAGACGTGGCAAAGCCTACTAGGTGTAGCCCAGGACTGAGTACAACCGACTGGAACGAACGTGCGAGCCTAGTGCTCAACCGCCTCCCGACGAAAGAAATACTTGACGGTGGTACCGGGGGGTTCGGTGCTTGGACAGTAGGAGGTTTAGTTCGGGTTAAAGTCCCATACTGACGGGTATAGGCTTTCCTCCTCGTAAAAAAAAAAAACATTTCGTCGTTTAAAGTGCAAAACCGTGTATCAACAAAATGCAAAACCGCGTATCAGTAAAATGCAAATCCGCGTATGTGAGACTGCATAAATGATTTTCTAAAGAGTAAAAACACTAATATTTTAAAATGGTTATCTTTTTCACAAAAGAAAAGCATTTCTGGCTAGTATATTCCAGCACGAATGGATAAGGATTGAGCCAAGAGCTTGTGTGAGCAAATCCAATTTTTGGCAGCCAATGTCAGTTACGCGGTTTTGCAGAATGACGATACGCGGTTTTGCACTTTAAACGACGATATATACAAATGTTGTGTTCGTAAGTCACGGTGGTCAAAACTCGAGAACGGCTGAACCGATTTGAATAATTTTTTTTCTGTATTGTTCGGTATAATACCAGAACCAATGATATCGCGAAAAATTTGAGGGTTGCCACCTATTTGAAAATGTTTAAGCCAAATTATATTAATAAATTATTACAATATGGGTATCAAATTAAAGAGCTTTAAGAAAGATAACTGTTGGAAATATTTTTGAGAAGGCCTGCCACCAATTATAAAATTTTAACTTAGTTAAATTTATAATGTAAATGAAATATTGCTATTTGAGTATCAGACTAAAGAGTTTTAAGAAGACTTACAGTCGAAAATATTTTAAAGTAGGGTTGCCACCTGTTAAAAAATTTAGCACAATTTAATTGATAAACTAAATTATATATTACAATATAGATATTAAATGTTAAAAGTCTAAGAAAGATAACTGCTGGAAACATTTTTGGGTCAAATTGCTATATCTTTGAAAATTTAAATTCAGTTATTTTGATAAAATAAATGAAATACGGTAATTTGGGTGTCACACTTTAGATTTTAAAGAAGGCTTACAGCCGAAAATATATTTAGGGGGTTGCCACCTGTTTGAAAATTTAACTAAATTTAATTGATATAGGTATCAAATTAAAGAGGTTTAAAAAATAAGACTTTTGGAAGTACCTTTGAGGAGGGTAGCCACCTATTTGAAGATTTTAACTCAGCTAAATCGATTACACAAATGAAATATTGCAATGGGGTAGCAAACTAAAGAGTTTTTAAAAGACCTACAGTAGCAAATATATTTGAGGAGGATTGCCACCTGGTTGAAAATTTAGCTCAATTAAATTGGTAAAACAAACGAAATGCTACAATATCGGTACCAAACTAAAGGCATTTGAGGAATTTTGATTTATATAAAAATATATATATATATTGTATAAAAATGTTGTGTTCGTTTGTCACGGTTAGCAAAACTCGAGAACGGCTGTACCGATTTGAATAACTCTTTCTTTGAATCAATGATATCACAAAACATTGGAGGGTTGCCACCTATTTGAAAANTTTGTGTTTGTTGAATCAATGATATCACAAAACATTGGAGGGTTGCCACCTATTTGAAAATTTTTAAACCCAATTATATTGATAAAATAAATGAATCATTACATTAGGGGTATCAAATTAAAGAGGGTTTAGAAAGATAACTGCTATAAAGTAATTTTGTGGAGGGTTGCCACCTTTTTGAAACTCTTAACTCAGCTAAATTGATAAAATATGTCAGATATTGCCATATGGGTGTCAAACTAAAGAGTTTCAAGAGGAAAATATGTTTGAAGAGGGTTGCCACCTGTTGGAAAATTTAACTAAAGTACATCGATAAAATAAATGAAATATTACAATTTAGGTATCAAATTAAAGAGGTTTAAGAAAGACAACTGTTGGAAATATTTTTAAGAAAGGTTGCCCTCAGTTTTAAAATTTTAACTTAATTACATTGATAATGTAAATAAAATATTGCTATGTGAGTATCAAACTAAAGAGTTTTAATCAGACTTGCAGTCGAAAATATTTTAAAGGAGGGTTGTCACCTATTAAAAAACTTAGCATAATTTAATTGAACTAAGATATTGAAAATTTAACTAAATTTAATGGATAGAGGTATCAAATTAAAGAGGCTTAAAATAGAAGACTTTTGGAAGTACTTTTGATGAGGGTAGCCAACTAAGTCATAATAGTCATTTATTTTATCAATTATGCAAATTTAGTTAAGTTTTCAAACGGGTGGCAACCCTCCTCAAATATATTCTCGGCCGTAAGCCTTAATAACAATCTAAATTTTGTTACCGACATTGCAATATTTCATTAATTTTAACGATTTAACTGAGTTAAAATTTTCAAATACATAGGTGGCAGACCTCCTCAAAAATATTTCCTACAGTCATCTTTCTATTGTAGTATGTCATTTATTTTATCAATTAAATTGAATTAGATTTTCAACCAGGTGGAAACCCTACTCAAATATGCTTTCTGCTGTAAGCCTTCTTAAAACTTCTTCGTTTCGACACCCATTTGGCAACCCTCCTAAAAATATTTCCAATAGTTATCTTTCTGAAACTTATTTATTTTGATACCTACGTTGCAATATTACATTTATTTTATCAAATAAGTTAAAATTGTTAGATAGGTGGCAACCCTCCTCAAATATATTTCCAAGAGTAATCTTTCTGAAACTTATTTTATTTGATACCCACATTGCAACATTTTATTTATTTTACCACTTTAACCGAGTTAAAATTTTCAAATTGGGGGCAGCCCTCCTCAAAAATATTTCCAACAGTTATCTTTCTGAACCCTATTTAATTTTATACCCGCATTTAAATACTTCATATATTTGATCAATTTATCTGAACTAAAATTTTCTAATAGGTGGCAAGCCTCCTCAAAAATATTTCCAACAGTCATCTTTCCTAGACCTCTTTGTTTGACACCTATATTGTAATAGGCCATTCATTTTACCTTTAAATTGAGTTGAAGTTTCAAACAGGTGGCAATCCTCCTCAAAAGTTTTCCAGCAGATATCTTTCTTCACGCTATTTAATTTTATATCCACAGTGCAATATTTAATTTACTTTATCAATTTAACTGAGTTAAAGTTTTCAGATAGGTGGCACCCTCCTCAAAGTATTCCAGCAGATATATTATTTAACCCTATTTAATTTTATACCCTTCATTGCAATATTTCAGTTTTTTTCATCAATTTAACTGAGTTAATATTTTCAAATAGGTGGCAGTTGTCCTCAAAAATATTCCCAGCAGTTATCTTTCTCAAACCTCTTTAATCTGATACCCGTATTGGACTATTTCATTTATTTTATCAATATAACTGGAAATAAAATTTTTCGAACAGGCGGTAGCTCTACAAATTTTTGTAATATAAATGGTCCTGGTATTAAACCACACAATACAAAAAAATATTCAAATCAGTTCAGCGGTTCTCGAGTTTTGATAACCGTGACAAACGAACAACAACATTTTTATATATATAGTTATAGTTTCTAAATCAAGATTCCTCAAATGCCTTCAGTTTAGGACCGATATTGTAGCATTTCGTTTATTTCACCAATTTAATTAACTTAATTTTCAAACAGGTGGCAACCCTCCTCAGACATATTTTCTACTGTAGGTCTTTTAAAAACTCTTTAGTTTGCTACCCCATTGCAATATTTCATTTGTTTAATCGATTTAACTGAGTTAAAATTTTCAAATAGGTGGCTACCCTCCTCAAAGGTACTTTCAAAAGTCTTCTTTTTTAAACCTCTTTGATTTGATACCTATATCAATTAAATTTAGTTAAATTTTCAAAGAGTTGGCAACCCCCCTCAAACATATTTTCGGCTGTAAGCCTTCTTAAAAATCTAAAGTTTGATACCCAAATTACCGCATTTCATTTATGTTATCAAAATAACTGAACTTAAATTTTCAAAGATGTGGCAATTTTACTCAAAAATGTTTCCAGCAGTTATCTTTCTAAAACCTTTAACATTTAATATCTATATTGTAATATATAATTCAGTTTATCAATTAAATTGCGCTAAATTTTTTAACAGGTGGCAACCCTCCTTTAAAATATTTTCGACTGTAAGTCTTCTTAAAACTCTTTAGTTTGATACTTAAATAGCAATATTTCATTTACATTATCAATTTAACTGAGTTAAAATTTAAAAACTGGTGGCAACCCTTTTCATAAATATTTCCAACAGTTATCTTTCCTAAACCTCTTTAATTTGATACCCATTATTTAATATTTCATTTATTTTATCGATGTACTTTAGTTAAATTCTCAAACAGGTGGCAAACCTCTTCAAACATATTTTCTTCTTAAAGCTCTTTAGTTTAGTTTAGTCAAAAAGGTAACAACCCTCCTCAAAAATATTTTATAGCAGTAACCTTTCTGAAGCCTCTTTAATTTGATACCCACATTATAATGATTCATTTATTTTATCAATATAATTGGGTTTAAAAATTTTCAAATAGGTGGAAACCCTCCAATTTTTTGTGATATCATTGATTCTGGTATAATACCGAACAACACAAAAAAAAATTATTCAAATAGGTTCAGCTGTTCTCGAGTTTTGACGACCGTGACATACGAATACAACATTTTTATATATAGATTGATATATTCAAATGTAAAGCAGATACGGACGATGTGTGGTGGCTGACGGGCGTTCCTGGTTGAATACGAGAAAATTAGTACCGGCGCTCTTTTCAATAGAATTGAGTTCAACCTCAAAGCAGTAAAACTGTTAAAGTAAAGTTAAAAGATAGTTAATTTGGCGGGAAAAATTTATGACAGTTTCTAATAAATACATGTGTACATGAGTGCGTACATATGTATATTATTAAGCATTAAGGTGGACCGTCTTGGATTGATTAAATAAATTAAATATTGCAACGTGGATATCAAACTAAAGAGTTTTAAGAAGACTTAAAATCGAAAATATGTTTGAGGTACAATATGGGAGCCAAACGAAAGGTATTTGGAAAGTCTCGATTTGGAAATATGTTTAATAAGATTATAACCTATCTAAAAGTAAAGACTGAAAATATTGAAATTAAAGGAAATATTACATAACAGGCTCCAAACGAAAAGTGGTTGGGAAAGAATTACTAGGGAATTTTTTTAAATCGTTCCACTTATCCAAAATCCGAACAGTTTAAATAAATATAGAATTTACATCTTCTTATAAAACGAAGTCATCATATTATCAACGAAAAACTGGTACATAAATTACTTAATGTAAAAAATTAATAAACAAGTAATTTTTAAGAAAAAACACACCGACTCCAATTCACATATAAAAGTGTAATAGTACCGTTAATTTTTTCATTATCCAATGATCGGATCTAAACCGAATTTGTATGGGATCACCTGGAAATCGGTTGGTGTGGTCCAAAATTATGCGGTAACATACATAAAGAAAAATATTCCGACCAGTTGATAACTTTCTCCTTTTTTGAAGTCGGCAAAAACAACTGAAACAAATAACAAAATGATAAAAGAGTAACGAAAACAAAAAACTGTCGCATGAATGCTGTTTAAAAAATACTAAACGAAAACTTAAAATTGTTGACGCCATTCCATAGCATTACAAATCAGTTAACTTTTAATCGTAAACAATTTCGTTTCGGGTCGCCATAGCCTACTACGTATATTACGAATTAAGAAATTTTGAATAACATGAGATTTTTATTTATTTTTTCATAGGAGAGGGAAAGGTGACAGGTAATAAGGTCAATGGAAAGGTATTAAGGGTGGGAAATAAAGTCAATTGACATTATTACCTTTTCAAAAGCGAAATAAAGTCATTGACGCTATTTCCTCATTCAAATGGAAATAGCGTCAACAATGCTTAAAGTATGTCGATTCATAGAAAAAAATGTTGTTCTTACAATAAACATTGCCCCGTAAGTATTGTTTTTTATTAGATGAAAAAGGTTATTGTCAAATCCTTAGTTTTGTGATATTAATTCACACACAATCATGAACTACCACCAATTGATTTTATTAAAAAAATTTAAATTACGAATATGTAAAAACACGATGCGAAAAACTAAACNTTATTGTCAAATCCTTAGTTTTGTGATATTAATTCACACACAATCATGAACTACCACCAATTGATTTTATTAAAAAAATTTAAATTACGAATATGTAAGAACACGATGCGAAAAACTAAACACCTGCGCACAGCTGGAATATGAGAAATACTTGAAGAAAGAATGTAGAAATGATCCATAACTTGCAAAACAGTTTCGTTTCCACAAAAATAAAGCGAACACTCTTAAATTGATGAAACAGTCCATGTCCAAAAACCCCGGAGGAACACTGAAAGAATTCTGTTAATTCTTTTAAATAAGCATATTTTGAACGAATTCGAAATGTCTAAGGTGGAAAAGAAGCCAACCTTTCTATAAGGAAACAACTATAGAAAAAGAATTTTCTTACACTGTATTCATGTCTCCGCCAGCAATTTGTGACGACATCATTTAAAAGCAGCTAAGGAGAATGACGACACTATTTATTAGATGGCACGTTCAACGAGCCAATGTGCTAAAATGCGGGAATAAACAATTATTGATTATTTAATATCGGAACCGAGAACATATAAGTTAATTGATTGGTTTTCACACACTTTTGAAACACAAATTATATGCTTTTTTACTGCAGACAAGTTATTGCCCCAAAACACAGCAGAAATCTTCCAATCGGGGCTGCCAACTATCCTTAGTTATGAGGTACCATATTGAGGATAAAAAAGTGCCAAAATGTATTGAAATGTATTTTTTTTTTACAAAAGTGCCATTTTGGCACTTCGTGCCAAATTGAAAACGTAAGTGCCATTTGAAGTAAAATAGGGAAAATGGCACGGTTTGAGCCAAGTTGGCATCCCTGCTTCTAATAACTTACAAATATAAAAATGTGAAATATCGAGGGCTTGAATTCATTAATACCCTCTATCTGCAATTTGCACAAAAACTAATTTGTGATTTTAGAAACCATCTGGGACTTATTACCTGTCGTTATATAAGGTA
>NW_016157689.1:0-7649 GCF_001687245.7 Rhagoletis zephyria | reverse complement strand
TGACAGTTAAAGCTTAGGTGGATTTTTATATCAGAATCTCATCTTTGTGAAAAGTGTGCAGATAGAGGGTATTATTGAATATAAGCCCTCGATGTTTAAAATATATAAAAAATTTATTTCAACGTATAGAAAAAATAAATCTACCACCGATACAGCACGGTGGGAGACGGGGAAGGGGGGCCGGGGGGGCTGCGGCGTAGCGTGACGTGGTGTGCGCGCCGGTCGCACGGGGTACGCGGGGTGTGGCGCGTTGACGCGGGCCGCAGTGAAGCTAAGCAAATTTAATGTTTGAAAGAGAAATAATGTCAATGGATTTTATTTCGTTTTTAAAAAGGTAATAATGTCAATTGACTTTATTTCGCACCAGGGTGGGAAATAAAGTCAATTGACCTTATTTCCGTTGACCTTATTACCTGTCACCGAGGGAAATGCTTTATGCACTGGCCGGGGGCGCTAGTCTCTATACTACCTTCCCCGAGTGTGGGACTCCCACCGAAGCGTGTTGGGCTACCCACTAAAACCCAAACTCCCACCGCCCGCGCAAGAATCCCGCATCTGGCACCGCAATTCCGCATGTCTTCAGATGCAGGAGCGCGCTGCTAGAGCCTTGGGCTGCTCTTTTGTGGGGGCGATTCATTCGGGTGTCCCCAGTAGACAACCGTCCTCTCGTTTGCAGCGGAGAACGAATTTCACGTATCTCGCAACCGCTTCCCACTTTTCTGCACTGGAGGCCAATTATATTGTTCGGAGATATGTCTCCGTATCTTTCTTCCACCATACTGCGCGAAATCAAGAAGTGTTCGCAGGTGAAGAATGTATGGTAAACGTTATCTTCGACGTTTCCACAGTAGTGACAGAACGGTGAGTGCACCCTTCCCATTCTATGAAGATATTCTCAGAAGTAACCATGACCGGTGAGGAATTGCGTCAGGTAGAAATCGGCTTCCCCATGCGGTACGTTTAACTATGTTTGAAGGTCGGCTATCAGGAAGTGCGTCCATCGACCTTTTGTGCTCGCGTTCCAGTTTTGTTGCCACTGCTGGATCAGTTGCTCGCGCGCCCATGCCGCGGCAGTTGCTCGACCTATCTCGGCACTGAGATTGTAAATATCTTTTCGCTCGTAAGCAAGTAGCTCAGTTGGCATGATGCCAGAAATAACTGCTGTCATCAGAAGCTTCCTGCGGCATGGCTTCGGGCCGCCCACGTTCGCCCTCAGGCTTAGAGCCACCGTGCTCTGCGCGGCTTTTTCATATACTCCATGTATGTGTTCCCAGAATGTGAGTTTGCTGTCAAGCTTCACCCCTAGGTATTTTGTAGACCTAGAAGTTGTCACCAGTTCAGGTTCGACCATCATATTTATAATTATTGGAATCCGTTTCCTGGTGAGGAGCACGATATCTGTTTTGGCTGTAACCAATTTTAGACCGTGATCGCTGATCCAGCTGTGCTATCTTTTTCTTGCTGTTGTGACGGCGGCCACGTCATCAGCGAAGGCGACAAGGAAGGTGCTCTCTGGTATTTCCGTGCGCAACAGACTGTCATACGTGGCGTTCCAGAGGTCCGGCCAAGTACAGACCGCTGTGTTGCTCCGCTGGTTTTACGTCTCTTTCTCTGACCTTGTGTTGTGTCCTACAAAAGCCAATGGTTTCTGAGGTAGTGCTGGACCATATCTAGCAAGTATGTTGGAACCTTGAATGACCGTTCCAAGGCCTCCAGCATGTCGTCCCATCTTGCCGAGTTGAAGGCGTTATTGACGTCCAGTGTGACTAGCAGCACTATTGGCCGCGCCTGGTAGCAGGCTTATTCGGCCTTATGTACCGCCTCGACTACTTCGCCAATTGCTCCTATAGTTGAGTGACCCTTCCTAAAGCCATGTTGCCGGGGTGAAAGGCCTCCCTCGCTTCCTATGGCTGACGTCAAGCGTATTTTGAGCAAACTCTCCATCATTTTGCCTGCTGTCTCTAGCATGCAGAGTGGCCGGAAGGATGAAGGAGAGTTTGGGTCCCCTTTACCCTTGGGTATAAGCACCAGTCCCGCCTTCTTCCATTGGCTTGGGAAGACCCGCGCCCTAAGGCAGCTGTTGTACATGTTAAGCAGGAGATCAGAGCTTGTTTTCGCTGCTATCCTGATTGCTTCCGCTGGTATGCCATCTGGGCCTGGCGCCCTGCCGGCTTTCATGCTTCACATGGCTAGCTACTGCTCGTCTGTCGAAAACAGTGGTGACTCGATTTGCACCTCGATGAACACTGTATCTGCTCTTAGTGGGTGTGTGGGAAATAGCGCATCCCCTTGCGCTTGCGATGATGTATGGAACTTTCTCATCACTATTTTGTATCCCTGGCCCCAGGGATCACGATCGACTTCCTCACATAGCGTTTTACAGCAGTTCCGTTTACTCTTCTGTATATCGGCCCCAATCGCTTTCTCAGCGCTGCTGCTCTGGTCCGCGCCTCATATCTGCCACGAGCGCGCGTTGCGAGTCTTCGCATTCTATGGCAGGCCCTTCGCAGCTCAGCAATTCAGTCATTCCACCAGTATACCTGCTTTTTACCAGACCATGCTCTCCTCTGTGATATTGAGGCTTTGCATGCCCGGTGAATGCAGCGCATAGTTTCTTCGACCAGCTTAGTACAAGACTCCCTCTTGTGGATCTCTCCCGTTGTGGGTGAAATACCTTGGGAATCTGCTAGGAGTGACGTATCGAACTTGCAAACATCGACCCTAGACGGGTTCCATCCTGGTTTCCTGCGAGGGATACTACGTGTTTTCCCTCGCGTTGTGTCAGTGACTACGAAGGTGATATAGTTGTGGTCGCTACCACTCAGGTCTTCCATCACTCTCCATCCGTCAGCCCTTCGAAGAAGGCTTTCTGAGACCAGGGTTATGTCAGGGATAGAGTATCCAAAACCCGGCCTTCGATATGTAGGCGGCGTTCCGGTGTTGAGGATGGTCTGGCCAATGCGGGCTGCCATTTCAAGGACCAGTCTTCCCCTGGTATTTGTTTGGGGCATACCCCATTCCACGCCTCTTGCGTTGAAATCTCCAGCAACAATTATGTGGCCGGTTATATCGCGCAATTCATCTTCAAGGTCTTCGAGCTTTTCCCTGAAGACAAGGACTGTGTCGTTTGGAGACAGGTAGCAGCTCACCAGAGTGATTTGCGCCATTTTCACCCGGACGTAACAGCGTCCGACCCCGCTGCTTTCTGCGCGATGGTTGGGGTTAGCAATCTATATTGTAACAAACTTCCTCCTAAACTGCTGCCCAAACAACGGAAAACGGGTAGGTGTATAAGGACTACAGCGGGTCGGCATACCTAGCTATGCTTCAGCTTAGCGCAGGGAAATGGGAGTGGGCTTGCCGTAGTCTTATGCAGCGGAAGTTGTACATAAAACTTATATGTATGCCGAAAAACATAACAAGGAACATCTTTATAACAGGAAGCTAAGCCAGCGAAATCATTAAAACCTAAGGCAGCAAAAAAAAGTAACTTACATGCACACCACAGTGTTCAATTGAAGTGTAAATAGGGAATCCACAACGGCTATAGCTCAAAAGAGGGGGAAAAAAAAGGATGGTAGCTTTTCCCCTGTCGTTACCCACCCAACCTGTTAAAGACGCTGTAAATTCATTTCCATTAACCCAATAAAATGCCTATGTCATGTAGCAAGATGTACCCCTACATTTCGTCATCTACAACGTTAAATTAAAAATCCATAGTTACAATTCAGGCAATTATCAAATTTTTACTAATTTATTATATATTATAATTATTTCTAAACCTAACCTTAACATAACTATATTAGGTTTTTGAACAATAATTATTCAAGTGCTCAATGTTTGCAAAAAAAAAACCTCAAACCAAAAAAATCCAAATCAAGATAGGAGCTTACTATGCTATCCAATATTACACTATTTTATATTAATATTATGTGTATTGAACAAAATAAATTTCATAAAAATTATGTTCAACTCGTTCTAAGGTTCCCTAGCTCAAATGCCGGAAACAAAATCCATTTTAGTAATATATTGAATTCGCTCGAACAAGGGGTATGATGACCACCGGAAGCAAACCTGACCTCAACGTTACGCTAATAGCCACACTATTTTGAGCGAATTGGTTCGAACTCTGCCTAGCCTACTGATATTTCGCTGCTTACACAGACAAATACGTGCATTCACTTGTAATTATGATTTTTTTCCGCTTTAAAGCTTTTTTTTTGTTTACTAAATTTAGTCAAACATTTTTCAATATCTCCTCAAAAGAAAATTTATACGTACATTGCCAAAAGAAGTTTATATCTGCTTACATTTGTTTACTCCATCGAAGCGACGTTGGGCCCAGCGACGACGACGTAGCAGAAATGTGTGCGGTCGATCATGTTCTATTCTAGCAACTAGCGAGCATGTTCGCCAGGTCGGAGGGAAATTTATCTTCTGAGCAGAACTTATTGAAAAATGTTGTATGCTCCGGACTGTCAAACAGGAAAATTTTTGTTCGATGCGTTTGATTACTTACGACTAAAAACGCTTCTGATTTCGATCGCTAGTTTTATGTGCACATATATATGTATGTATGTACACGCGTTCACCTCTGATCCGGTGAGCATGCTAATGAATTTTTAAGTAAAGTAACTAGCTACCAGTTAAAATAATAAGAACAAAAAAAGTAATACCTGATGGTTGCATATGTACTATGGTTGTAAAGGAAAAATTAAGAACAAAGAGCATTGCAACTCCTTGGAAACTAAATCTTACGATAATTAACACATTCTTATAACAGTGATGTGTAGGTGCAATGTGGAAAACTCATCCTGAGATTTATTATCTACATACTGATATTCAACTCTACCATATTCCTAACATAACTCTCCGCGAACCTCTAATAGAGAATTTTTATGCAATTTGATGCAAATACTTGAGCCGAATGAAATAAACTTTTAGATGGATTTTTAGGGATTGTATGGTTAACCATGGAAATACTGAGCTTTACGGCGCGGTAGCATTGCATTTAGCGTCTACAAGATTACACTAACATGGTCATGAAATCTATGGAGCAAATCGGTGAGTTTTGCGGTGGAACGGAACTGTACTTGAGGCCTCTGGGGCAGCCGTGGCTGCTGCTCTTGGCGGATATGGCCCGAATGGTATATTCCGTTGTTTTACTCTTCATGCAACGCAATTTTGGTGAGGTTTGGTCAATATTTCCAAGCTGTAGCCTTGAACGAGCCGACTTTTATGCTATCCACGCTGATTTCGAAACTCTATGGAAACGAAGTTTCGTAAGTCACTAAACCCAGCAAAGCAAATTATTAGACCTACCTTTTCCAATAAGAACGCTGTCTAGAAACGTTGCTGGCTGATGCAGCTAAATTTATTCAGCTATATTTTCCACTGATCCAATGGTCTTACATTAGGATCTTACTACACTTTATGTACGCACTTTTTTTTCCAGACACCTGTGGCTCCACTCGATTGTTACGAAGAACTAAATTTTCATTGCCAAGCCAGAGTAGAAATAAGCTTTACAAATGTTGACCTTGGAAAATAGCTAATCGTCCGGTAACGGTATCCTGTGCAATTTGTTGGCTTGCATTGTTTAGCGAGCGTCAAAAGAAAAAACAAGAGAACGTACAAGTTTTATGCATACGCGACTACCTAGGCTCGCTAGGGATATGTACATATGTAGATCACAAGAAACCGTTTGCGCAACTACGTCATCACTCGCGTGATTATGCACACCAGTTATGTTGCGAATATATTCATTCGACATTCGCATTCACATCAAATGATCAAGCATGCCATTCGAAACATCCATAATGCACACACAAACGTATGAGCTTGGTATGGTGCGACGGGGGTGGCGTGTGAAGCTGTCGTTAATCTTCCGTGAGTTTTCTCTAGCTCATCGCTGGCGGAATTTAATATTTCGGGTATCGAATGGCCCAATGGGAAAAATGACATATGAGTACTACTATATCGCGGCCGAGCCTGATTGGTCAACATGCCAGGTTTCCCTTGTTCTATAGGGTTCACCTATGATGACATCATATGCTCTTTGTTCAAGAACCAAATGGTCCAGCAGGTCATCAACTACCCTACTCCTGTTCATATTGCCTTGTATAAATTTAATCATATTCTCCCAAGCTTTGTCTTAGCCTCAGCAAGGGCATCCCTGAAGGCCTTGCAAGCTCCCCACCCGGGCAGGTGATTGGCATTTTTCTGTCCATCTCCTGCCGAGAACAGGTAGCAGCTTGGGCTTTCTTTACATGCAGAGGCTATGTGGGCCTGCTGACCACATTTGCAGCATGAACTGCTTCTTTCTGGGCCTTTGCATGCCGCCTTTTTGTGGCCACATCTCAGACAGCGGAAACACCTTTGGACATCAGCGCGCTCTCGGACACGGCAGATACCCCAACCTACTCGCAGCTTCCCCTTTTCAATAAGAGTCCGGCCTGGCAGTTCGTCGATTTCTACCACGGCCATTCTTTGTTCACGCGTCTTTACAGCGAGGAGAGAGACGCGAAGTTGGCCATTCTTCTTGTCTCCTAATTCCCCGCGTATAGCGGTCTCCACTTCTGGGGCCGTGGTTAGGCAGTCCATGCCCAGAACTTCTAGACGTAAACGTCTAGTGATAATACGGGCGTCCCCAAGCTGGAAAATGGCAGTGCACACATTTTGCTTAAATGCTGAGTGGTCTCCACAGCGCTCCATTTCGATAAACACGCCGCCTTCGCGGGTTTTCCGAACAGATCGAATTACAGTCTCCGTCTTCTCAGGTTGGAGCTTACCATGTATCGTTCCGAGAACCTCTGCATAGTTTTTGCCTCCTGCTGGCTTAATAATTAGTTTGGCGAGACTAATCTTTTTTCTCACCCTCTGCTTTTTTTGCGGCTGGTCGCCTCGCCCTTCTTGAAGGGTTCACCTGGCGCTGGCNATCCGCGCGCTCTCGGACACCGCAGATACGCCAACCTACTCGCAGCTTCCCCTTTTCAATAAGAGTCCGGCCTGGCAGTTCGTCGATTTCCACCACGGCCATTCTTTGTTCACTCGAATTTACAGCGAGGAGAGAGACGCGAAGTTGGCCATTAGTTTGGCGAGACTAATCTTTTTTCTCACCCTCTGCTTTTTTTGCGGCTGGTCGCCTCGCCCTTCTTGAAGGGTTCACCTGGCGCTGGCCCTGGCTTGGGCTTTCTGCTTATTCCAACCGTTTTACATTGATTATCTGGTACGGTTTTCTGTGCATTATTATCGTTATTATCATTATTATTGTTACCATTATTAATAATAATATTATTACTACTATTATTATTATAGTTAGTATTCTTTTTCTTTTCCGGCTCGCCTGTAGGGGAGCCGGATCGAGTTCGACCTCTCTTTTACGACCCAGGGCCAGCCTTCCGCAGCTCGGAAAGGGGGGTCTACCCTCCGTCTCTGCTCTCGGAGGTAGCTTAGTATATCTAAGCTCTCCTCGATTTGGGCCATACCCGTTTTTATGTCCATGGACACATTTTTCTGTTTGTTGTTGCCCCAAAATACAGCAGAAATCTTCCAATCGGGGCTGCCANGGTCTACCCTCCGGCTCTGCTCTCGGAGGTAACTTAGTATATTTAAGCTCTCCTCGATTTGGGCCATACCCGTTTTTATGT
>NW_016157688.1:162131-222054 GCF_001687245.7 Rhagoletis zephyria | reverse complement strand
TTTGTTGATACGCGGTTTTGTACTTTAAACGACGATATGTAAGTATGTACTACGTGTGTAAGCATGTTGTTGTCGCCTATGGCTCGATTTGACTTTAGCTTGACTGTTGTACCAGTTTTCGAGCAAATTTTTTGCTGCTGTTGTATTGTCGATATGTTTTAGGTAGATATGTATACATACATACATACACACAATCTATTAGTTGTTGTACGCGTTTTTTATTGTAATTGAGTTTTTGTTGTTGCTATTTTTATTTTTGCAATGCTATTGAAAGCAATCCATTGAAGGTGCACTTTGGAACAGTTAGACCGTCGCCCGCGGTTTCTTCGTTATTAATTTTTTTTTGCAACGCATTTTTGCGCCATTTACTTTCGTCTGATTGGATGTTTTTTATTTTCATCTTTCGGTTTTTACAGTTAATATATATATTTTTTTGGGAATTCCAACTGTGACGCACAGTGATCTGATGCCAACAAAACTGCAACTAATTCCTTTACAAGAAAGTTCAAAAATTGTTTAATATTAAAACATAAATCACGTTTTCTTCATTGGTATTAATCCTTTTTTAAACAAATGTATTTACCTACACTAGTTTACACGAAAATTGAACCTTTTTAAAAGGGAATTCTCTAGGCAAACTTTGGATCGTTGAACACAAAGGCAATACCCATTTTTTCTTCATTTATTGACTTCCCTATAATGCTGCGGACATGCCGTGGTTGCTTCAACGTTTGCCTTGTGTATAGCATTGTTGCTCATAGAAATTCGTGTAAGCGGAACCGCCGCCCGAAAATCAAATCATTATGATAATAAAAAAGTCTTTACATTGATTGCTTTTACCATGATAAAAAAATAGGAAGGTAGAACCGCTGAGAGTAATTTTTCAAATTCTTGACGTTTGCAAGCAATTTAATTTTAAAATTTTACACACACATTCTCATTTTCACACTCAAACAACAACAACTTTGAACAATTCCTTTTTTTTACTCTCAATTTTATACGAAATGTTGGCAAACTTCAAAAAAAAAAATCATGGCCAACGCATTGAGAGAACGGTTTTACCTTACTATGCTTTTATCATGGCTTAAACATTGATTGTTTCAATTTACGATGTTCATTTTCAAAATGACTCTCGATATTTTTGATGTTTGATTTTTGAAAATTGTTTCAAGCGCGCAAAAAGTTTAAACTACTCATCGTACGATACACAATTAACACGCAACTTATTTAACAAACTGAACGAAAATCCACCTTCTATTTGACACGTACTTACGACATGAATGTTTGCATATTTGTCACAAGGGAATCAACAATTTCGTTTTTATCAAAACTACTACAAAGTTTGCTTGGCATTTTTTTTTGAATTTTGTCCGTTTATGAGAAATTTTTTCATCAAAATGGTTTGAAATATAGGGTCCGCGATCGGTTATTAGAGTGGCCGATCCTTCTTTGCACGAAAAACTTGTGTGCTTAAGCGAATTTTCTTTACTACTTCAGTGAGGAAGGTATCCGAAACCAAATAATGGAGGATCACTTTTTCTTCCTCTTATTTGGCACTGTAACCGCCTAAGCGATTTTGGCCGAGTTCAACAAAGCACGCCCGTCGTTTCTTCTCTGTGCCAACTGACGCCAATTGGAAATGCCAAGTGAAGCCAAGTCCTTCTTCACCTGGTCTTTCCATCGCAGTGGGGGCCTCCCTGTTCCTCTGCTACCACCACAGATTTTTACATTTTGGCAGTGGTGTTCTTTAGAAATTTGAGTTCAGCTCAATAAAAGAATTTGCAAACAACTCTGTAACTTCCAAATTGTACAAATTTGTACAAATGTACTAATCGTGTAACAGTGCCTTAAGAATTTCATCTAGAGTAATCCAGTAAGTATTGTGAAAATTACTTTTATGTATTTACAGTATTAGGCCATCAAGCAACCATTTTGGTTTTTTACTATCGAAACCAGATAAATTTTCGTGGACCCCCACTTACAACTCGTGGAACCCCATATTTTTTCACCCCAACGTAGACCCCTGTCGAGTNATTTACAGTATTAGGCCATCAAGCAACCATTTTGGTTTTTTACTATCGAAACCAGATAAATTTTCGTGGACCCCCACTTACAACTCGTGGAACCCCATATTTTTTCACCCCAACGTAGACCCCTGTCGAGTCTCCCGTAGACCCCTGGGGATTCACCTGGACCACTTTGAAAAATTAGTTAGAGCATCGCCCGCCCGTTTGCCGCTGCATATGAACTATCTCAACCGTTGGGTTATCTTTACAATTTCTTCACATTTTACTTTCCGAACTCGATTCGAGCTCAGCATGGTGCAAACTATATTTTTGGACGTCATAGCTTGTTCCATTACTGAAGCACGGCTAATATTTTTATTTAAGCAACTGCGTTTTTGTGTTAGCTCCTCTATAACGAAGACTCTAAGATATATTTTCTAGCTTAGTTTTACTGTTGCCATAGCATTAGCACGTGATTCATCACGGTGTTGTAATTTTGCTAAAACTTAATTGCGCAGAGCGTTAAAACTTTTGCGAAATCTGTAACTCTTGTGACTTTTGACGCCTTTTACCATTGCCCAATTAACCCAATTATTTTCATATTTTTACGATAAAGGCACAAATACAGAATCAAACAGACATGCACACAGATGTACGTAGCATAAGAGTGAATACAGGTATGTGAGCATAACGTGCTTTAGGTTAAAACAAAAAAAAAAAAATGTAAGCACGTTGCAACTTGCAAGCGGCTGCCAGCATGCCTGTCAGTCAGCTGTACAGTTCTCATTATGAGCTTACTGTTGATCTTCCTCAACCACGGATGCCACCGTTGGTTGTTTCCAATCAAACTTGTTTTTTTTTTAATATTTTCGAATTTGGTTGTTTGGTAGTTTAAACGTACATATAAATATAGTATAAATATTTGTAAATACATATGTATGTAAGTGAACTATAAAACCCCATAGCGAATGTCATGCAATAATCACTTAAGTGTCGTGTACGGTCATCTTATGTCTTCAGTGACTCTGGGCTCCTTTTATATGGAAGTCGTTCATGACTTTTTCATACAAATGGTGCTTTGGTCGTTGATGGCCTCTGCAGGACTTTGTCATGCAGTGATCAATGATGACATTCAAGCGACAATGTCCTGCAATGGACTCTTTATAAGTGACCGCTGCAAGACGTTGTATGTTTGATAGCAGTACAACTGCATTACATTGTCAACAGTGTCATTGTCAGCTATATGTCGCTTAGGTTTCGCAGAAAGTGCAGCGATGTCGATAAATCATCATTAGTGACGATGTCACCAGTAGTGTTTGCCAACCATACTATAATATATAGTATTGTACTATTTTTCCTTTCGGCGTACTATATTCTGTTGGAAAAAATTATAGAACGCAAAAATACTATATTTCTTCAATTATAAATATATATATATTTAAGTGATTTGCACGAAAAATGTGTTTTAAAATGTATGACTTTTATACAGAAATAACAATATTAAATGAAATATTATTTAAAATAAAAGGTCATTGTGCGTTTATAATCAAAAACGAAATAACAGAGAAACAATTTTTATTGAGCTTGAGGCCGTTTTTAATGAAAAACTTATTGTGCAAAATCAACAACAATTTGAAAAAAAAAAAATGGTTGAAGTGATAGCTATTTCGGAAATCACTACATTTCCTCGTCAGACTTCTTTCAGTAGGATTCGAACCGACGATCCCACTGACTCAGCCAGTTGCCTACGCTAAGGTCGCCTTGTGAATTCTTGTTGCTTTTTTCCACTATTTCATTTTTTAAGCCAAATACAATCAAGAGCAGCTAGTTTTAAAAAACAAAATAAAATAGCTTTGTAAAATTACCACATTTTGCTGCTTTTAGACTGGTGAGGATCTAGTTAATAATAATAAAATATGTTCAATCGTNATACTTCTGACTCGTAGAGCGCTTACGCCATTCTGGCACGCTTATTTGTTGATCTTATTAATTTTCCTTTGATTTGATTTTTCCCTTCGATTTCACTTAAAACACAGCGGTAATTGTTCTCTTACAACCTTTCATGAACATGAAATTGTATTCTAAAATTTGGTCCGATATTTGTGAGTAGCATAAGAAGAAGTGAAAATGTATGCAGCTATGCATTTACGCAATTACGATAATCAAATTATCTACTACTGATTGCTCAAATATGGGATTATATTTTAAAACTTCTTTATTTGGACCGCTAACTGTCGATTTTACCAAAGTAGTTTAAGAGAAAAAATTTTATTTTCTGTCAATTTCCATATTAGATTCAAATAAATAAAAATCATTTTTCACTTAAATAACTATCGTGAAACTGACTATACCGGTATACTGACTGACCGGTTAACATATCATACACTGTAGCAAAAAATCGTTTAGTTCAGTTCTTTATAAAGTATATCTTCCATACCACTGATTGTTCAGATATAAGTTTTTCTTTATACAACTCGATTGAAGTAAAATTTTCTGAAGGGTATGAAGTCGCTATTTGTTATTACTCTTTAAATATTTTACTTTTTCAAACATATCTACATGCTCACAAACAAATTGTATATTTAATTTTTTCCCCCCTTTATTGTCTTTTGCTCCGAGACTGGGTTCTGTAGAACATAGAATCTGGTTTGGCAGTAAGCATGGACATATAAACATACATATATACATATGTATGACAGCAAATGTACATATATGTACTATGTATGTATGGCTGTGAGACTGATTTGAGCAAATCGCTTGATCATTTGCTTTCTTTTTTAAACCCACATACGTATGTATCTGGCTTAATTGCTGCTTGACTTTCCACCCTGCATTTCTTTATTCTCCATGCGTCCCATTGTATGTGTGTGTGTGTGTGCGAGAATTGTGTGTGTATTCGCTTTTAGCCATTCACTTAATTTCCAGTTTGATTTTTCATTAATTTTTTGCGAATTGTTTGCAGTTATGTTAACACACAAATTCGGTATGTGAAGAATTCTTGATTTCTTCATTTGTGAAACCACAAAATTTTCAATTCTCATCACGAGTATTCGCGGAGTAATAGTCATTCACTATGCTGGTTTGCAGGTTTCTCTATGTACATATATGTATGTATGTACAATAGGGTGGACCAAAAATGCATGTGAAAAAATAAAGTCGGAACTTTTATGCTCTCACCCCCTAGGATTGTTCTGCACCGAAAAAATATATCTCTATTTTCAATTTTGAAATCAAACAAGTAAGAACGTCTAAGTACTATGTTCTTCCGAAAACTGCCGCTACATGGTAAGCAGGGGTGTATCAATTTTGAGTCAATTAGCGTCCTTAAATTTCGAAATTAGTGCAGCAGTTACCAACATATACACATGTAACCATAAGTGGGCGTGGCTAATGTATAAAATTCTTATTTCTCATCTAAAAATTATTGTAAATATCAATTTTGAGTGAATAATCTTCAGAAGTTACTAAAATATCGCAGTTTTCGTATTTCTGAAAATTACGCGTGGTTATTATCCGATTTTTTCCATTTTCAAGTTGAAAATTTCAACACCATCCTACGCCCGAAAGAAGTGCACGTACCAAGTTTCGTTAAGATATCTCAATTTTTACTCGAGTTATCGAGACGGACGGACGGACGGACGGATGGACAGACAGTCACCGCTTACAAACTACCGTTATGTGAACAAAGTTATAATACCCCTGTGCACAAGTGCGCTAAAATTCCCACTTTAGTACTTACTTTGGACCCCCCCCCTAATGTAGATATGCGCTTCCATAGGTATGTGTATCTCCATTTTTTTGCTCATTGTGTTGCATGTTGGGTATTTTACAACGGTTCTTTGTCGTTTTCAGCTCCTCCGCGAGCACATTTATTGCATTGAAATTATTTCCACTACCGGCTAACAGATCGCTATAATCAATTCTTCCCGCAAACTTAATTTTGTTTTGAAACTACCTACTTACTTTTAAAATTTTTTATCTACATTGTACATACATATATATAAGTGTGTAGCAGCTATATAAATATGTATATGTACATACATCTTAAGCCTGAAAATAAGTTTGAATGTATGTGGGTCCGTCAATTTGTTG
Source organism: Rhagoletis zephyria (assembly GCF_001687245.7). Taxonomy (NCBI): domain Eukaryota; kingdom Metazoa; phylum Arthropoda; class Insecta; order Diptera; family Tephritidae; genus Rhagoletis; species Rhagoletis zephyria. Next base: position 215,956 of record NW_016157688.1, on the reverse strand, counting down.
CAATATACATACATACATATGTACGAGTAGTTAATTTACGAGACATTTTGTTTCGGTAATAAATCTACGGGCGATACCGTTGCATATACTGACGGCACGTACATATGTACCCAGCGATATACATGCATATGTATGTATATACAGTATCGGTCATATCTATAGCACGCCATTTCAAAGTGATACTGTGTGCCACTTATATTTATTTATTAATTTTTAAGAATTTTCAATTAAAATATAGTTCATTCTCAGATAAATCCGATACAAACACAAGCTTAATAATTTGTAGAAAACTACAAAAAACTGCAACAAACTTTCACATAAATTTCAAACTTTTTTCTCGGAAGTGTTAGAATTTTTTTGAGTACACAGTTTTTTAGCCCCTTCATTTTTAGTCTAATAATGTGCATATTTGAAGCGGCTACGAACTACCGTTTATTTTTTAGAATTTTTTTTGTCGCATTGGCTTCCATATAATGAATAAACTCAATTTATTTGTATATGGAAGAAATCCGCAACACCTTTGGCGAAAAAAATTCTAAAAAATCAACGGTAACTTTTATCCTCTTGAAACTTGCACATTATCAGACTAAAATTGAAGGGGCTAAAAAACTGTGTACTCAAAAAAATTCTTACACTTCCGAGAAAAAAGTTTGAAATTTAGGTGAAAATTTGTTGCACTTTTTTGGAGTTTTCTACAAATTGTTACACTTGGGTTTATATGGGGTTTGTCTGAGAATGAACTGTATTTTAATTGAAAATTCTTAAAAATAAATAAATAAACATAAGTGGCACACAATATCACTTTGAAATGGCGTGCTATAGATATGACCGATACTGTAGATAGGTGTGGAAGAATGGTGGATACCTAACGCTCGTATCTTGTTTCGTACAAAAAAAAACAGTATTTCACCGCGCGAAAGTCCCGTTTCGCAGTATGTATCTCCATTTAAAAATAGAAGCAGTTTTCACAGTACATTACATAAACAGTTTTCCAATAAAATAAAGGATTTCTTGGTATGGTACACATAATAACAGAAATTGAACACCCCGAAACAAAATTATATGTCTAACAAAAGCCCTGTACATCCAAATTTCTCACTTTGTACAAAAATTAGAATTCAAAAAAGTCGCATATTACAGTGTGAAGTGTCTACAAAATACCGTTGATTTTAGATTATTTTTTGCTGACGGCGTCACGCATTTTCTTCCATACTAAGTTACTTTGTTCGACAATTTGTTTTTTATAGAAGAAAATAATAACACCGTCTACAAAAAAAAAAAAAAATCAAGCCGAATTCTATTGCCTATTGAATCTTGCACCTTAATAAGCTACAAAACTACATACTTGGAATTTTTATAAAATCTATGGATACAAAGTTTTTCGTGGTGGCCTTTTTATATGGTGTTAAGTATTTTATAATTAACGAACTAGACTTTAATAAAAAATTATTAAACATTAAAGAACCGAAAGGAAAATAATCAAAACTGGTCAAGATGTCATGTCCCTATTTTTTTACATAAAAGTGTATATATGCATTTCAAAACGTTTTTTCGAGAACACTGTGTATTAAAAAATTGAGACAACAAAAAAGTATAAATGCAGTATTCTGGAAAAAACCGCAGTATCAATTTTTGGAATCTAAAAAATTATTATTTTATTAGTATTTTATGTATGTATACCTATCATTCATGGCGCTTCAAATCGCTCGCATGTTCGCATTTGGAAGCTTTGAAATCTGTTTAGCTGCTTGGTATTGAGCAATTTTCTATGTGCTAATTCGTTAACGTACTTGCTTTGGAGCTATGAATATTTTCCCACTTCGGCCGGAAGGAATTACCATCAAAAATGGGTATGGTCGAAAACATCGGATATTGATCAAATCTATTCAGTAAGTATTACCTTCATATACCTACATATGTACATACATAACGAATTACCTAAACTTTCTTCTGTGCAATGAAAATTTAGGAAATGCACACTACGGTACTCTCTGCTGTTTCCGGTTAAAAGTTGTAGCTGTCAAACTTAATGTAGATTTTAATTGCAGTTGTTTACAATACCAAATGCTATCTCTGACTCAGCTATTGGTAAAATCGCACAGCTGAGGTAAACCGACAGTGTGTATGTATGTATGTATATGCAAAAATGTGACGCTGAATAAGGAGTTTGTGGAAATTGGCTGTAAGAAATAATGATTTTTTGTTATTTATTACACATGTTGTATTTTTATAAAACCGTTTCCATGCAAATTTGCATTTGATACTGTCAGACATTTCGATATTTATGTAAATGTACTGTCTGGGACAAATGTTGTTCTCCAGCGCAACTTTAAGCCCTTTAGGCAAGCCCCTATTTTGTAGAAAATGTATGCAATGAAACCATCACATGCTCGTGACTGGGACATTCCAAGTGACCACAGATAGACCCATCTTAAGTACTTTTCAAATACTGGCAAGTCCATGTATGTATGTATGGGTCTAGCTTTTATCACTTTTAACCTTCTTATTAGATATCTTATCTGTAAGGACTGTGCGAATTGGTGACGTCTTTGTAGACCGAATGGTATCAGCAAAAAGTGTAGAGATTAAGCCGGTAACCAATTCAAAAGTACCAACTTATTTATGCTTTTTATTGTTTTCTAGCTGTTTTGTTTTTTTTTACATTTCATATGTGACTATTTTCACTGTTAATTCCAACAATCGTCTTCCGTCTTAGAATAACTATATCTTGCACAACATCAATGTACGTGATAAAAATTATATATAGTGTTTGATACCGAATACACTTTAATTGTTGCACCTTTTCAGATTTTTTAGATACTCACGTGCACTTATAGCGCATACTTATGTACACATATATATGTATTTATGTATGTATAGGGAGGTATAATATTTCATTTCCGTATGTATAATATTTCATTTCCACGCCATTGATTAATAAATAATAATATGCAATAAATTTTGCATATTAAGCTTATATTTCTATAAGTAGATTTTTTGATACTACTCGTATAGCCGTACAAAAACATTAAAAAAAAAAACAAACATAGGCTTTCTGTTACAAGAATTTTATGCAGTTAAAAAAATCCTAAGTGTCCGGAGCTCACTATTGAGAACTAAACTTTTTCTAATCAATTAAAAATTAGGGGACATCGAAGGGTTAAGAGGCCTACAAAACAAGCTCTACACTTCTCCAAACGGAGCACTATATTTCAGTATTATATACACTCCTTACAACTAGTTAAAAGTAAAATCAGCTGCCACCAGACGCCCCTTTGGCTTCTTCAGGACAGGCAGTGGGTGAAGATTGAATATTGACCACCAACAAGTTTGAGAACCTGAAATCTCAGCTTTGGAACATTTTTTTAGTTATCACTAATACAAAATCGTATGTACTCTATCAAGATCGAAATATGTATGTATGTTTTTGATCTAAAGCATATGATAAACAGGTCCTATGCACGAAATTAATAAATCAGTTGTTGGTCTGAAGGCTTACTGACCAGTAAACAGTATTGTATACGCTAACGGCATTGTTATCAGAGAAAAATTCCACAACAAACTATGAGATAAGATTTATTAAGTTATTTGATTTATTTAAGTATTTCAACTTTGCTTCTACTGATTATTCACATTTTATTGTGATTTTTGTTTCTTTGCGGGTCTCAATTTGTATATCTACATTTTCGAGGAAATAAATATGCGAAAGTAAAGCATCAAAAACGAGATAAAAAATTAAAACTTACTATCTCAAGTGCTTTGCTCTGATAAGATTGCTCACTTATTTAAGAAGTAACATACATAAATATGTACATATGTACATACATATGTATGTATATGGTATTTATGCATGAATAAATTTTCGCTTAAACGAGTAGGTATATTTGTATGGAATTGTCACAAGTAATAACTGTACTACTGCCAGCCGTCTGTGCTGGTAGTAAAGCATACGATTCCTTTAGTTTAAATAAATTAAATTCGGTTTCCTATAGAATCTAATTATGTAGTATATCATAATGTGGCGGTATAACAAAAGAATAAAATTTTATGCACTTCCGACCACGGCAACCCGTGCCGACTTGCAGCTAAGTGATCAAAATGAGTTTTGAGCAGATCGCGTTTTTTTTTTTTAAATCACTTACTTTTTTTTACTTCTATATATAAGACGGTATTATTACTCTCGGTACAATATTATAGCATAATATTTAGTAAATATGCGTTTTAGTTGTTTTTTTTTTACCGGTAGTCAGGATTTTTTCCAATGGACGATGAATTTCGATATGTTTCAAAATGAAAGAAGATGTCGAAACAAGTTTACTTATATTTTTTGTTTTCAATTATCCCTTTAAAAAATTTCAAAAATGTCCTTTAAAAATGTTATCCATCAAGATTTTTAATTTTCGATGCACTGCGAAGAATCTGATTTTAATTTAAATCCTATTAATATATATAAGGTTAAAAATTTCAAAGGATATTTTCCATTAAATAGTTTTTTCGATGTCCTTGGGAGACAATCTGCCGAGCTATTAAAAATTTAAAGATGCAGATTTACTAGAAATGCGTTCAAATATGGGAAACATATCGAATCTTTCGCATTTTAAAACTCTTCATGGATGATTAGGTAGCTTTAATTCAAGTTATTAACTAAAACTACAACCAAAAGTCGGCACGGGTTATCGTTATCCTACGGATATAAAACTGCATATATATGCTACTTAGGCTAAAAAGCACAAATATATGTTCTTGTGTCAGTCATACATATGTACATATATATGTGCGAAAGTATATGTATATGTAAGCATACAGTTTTATATTTAATAATCAATAAATATGTACACATTTATATTGCAGATAGTGAAAGTTTTGGTAATATTTGACTTTTGAATGAACTTTTAATTTCAATTAATTGTTTATGTTCTTTTTTATATGAAAAAAATAATCATGTATTAGTGATGGCTTGAATGAAAAAAAGAAAACATTTCTTAAGTAGCGCTGATAAGATAATGTGTAGTTATGTATGTAGTTAGTTGAGATTTCTTTTTGTTTTATTATTTCGGAACTATACTTTTTGATAAATATTTCTAACAAAAAGAGCTTAAGCGCTCGTCTGCTAGTACTTATTCATCTTATTGTAACTATCAATTTACCAGATTTTTTTGGCTCGTTATTTATTTAGTGGGCGCTACTTAAAGTATTAATTGAAACAAAAAAATAAAAAATTAAAACAAACCTTACTAATTTTTTTGGAAAAGTTAAAATTTCTTAAATATTTAGTTTTTGTGCAACAAAAAACATTTTGAGGGCAGAACAGGCACATCATGCATATGTATGTATGTGGGCACTTGCAAATACATACACATATTTCTATACAATACATTATATGTATAGTGAAAAAATATTTCAGTGAAAATTGTAATGTATGGCAAGAAAAGCAAGGTAACATAACAAAGAAAATCTGTGAAGACAAAGATTGTTGCTGATGTAAAATATGCAAGCAAATGAAAATAATATAAGAAAAAGCTGACAGAAGAAGCCATAACAATGTAAAGTTTACGCACTAGGCGCCCAAACACTTACTACAAAAACAAAATCATTTTGTAAATGCGCATGTATTAGAGACTGTTGAAAAAAATGTAGATAAGGGCCGTGTTCTCAAATAACCTGTAACTTTAAAGCTCCCTTTACATTTAAAGGTAAAGTAAAACATTTTATTGTCGGGTTTAAACTGGTTTACAACCAAGAAACATACACACGTCAAAAATCGATAACATAAATGTTTAACTTTAGACATATGTAGCTTTATTTTTAGTCCAGCCTTTAAATATAAAGTGAGCTTTAAAGCTACAGGTTACTTGAGAAAACGGCCCTAAATGTGTGAGAATTTTCGCCTAAAGTGCTCAGCAATGTCTTGCACTTACATGTGTGTACGAGTGGTATACAGCGTTTGTAATTTCTTGTTTTTGCTTTATCAAATGTGGTAAATGGTTAACTTTTTCCATTTGGTAGCTTTTTCGGTTCGGTGTTACATAATATCTGTTAAGTAGAGCACATCTTAACTCCAAATAACGAATTATAACGATATTGAATCGGGTATATTCCCTATAGGCATTCGAACTCGTTCTAGAGTCAGAAAAGTCTTAGAATTCTGAGATGTAGCCCACATACTTATTTCCCTTCTTAGAACGGGCACGCCAATATGAGTCCCAGCTCGGAGTCATATTAGAGTCAAAAATATGACGCTTTCTTAGTCTTGAAAACAAATATTTTTTTATAATTCTGATTATTAATAAACTTTTACTTCTACGTGAACATTTTTAATTCTGTTCAACGCAGATTATATGACGCCAACAGAGTCCGAAATGAGTCAGTCTGATTGACTGGTCTCAGAATCATATGTATGATGAAAGAACGACTAATTTTAGGATTCTGAGCACTCAGAAAATTATTTAAAGCTTCGCTATCACAAGTTAAATAGAGAATTGGGAAAAGTGAACAGCGCCTGTATTGGACCCAATTTAATAGTTTCCGATTTGTTCATTCATTTAGCTACTGTTCTAGATAATTTGAAAATAGTTCATCTTTATATAAAATATATACATATGTATGTATATACCAATTGTGCTCGTACCTTTGTAAGTACATACGTTTTTTTTTTTTTGTATTTTCAGTCGCACGTACGAGTAAGCATATAAATAAAAATCTTTTTTAAACTAGGTTAATTGTTTTTGCCCGTAAACTTGCTCAGTCATGACTAAATACAATGAAGAGCGAAGAAAAGCTTACATATACATCGCACGTTTAATAACACCGTGCGACAAAGAACAAAACTTTTTAAAACACTCGAAAAAATCAATATATTCACAAAACTAGAAGCCAAATATATTTACTACAACTACGTTTTTCATTTTTCTCTCTGACGTCAGGATTTTTTTTTAAAGGACTTTGAAATTTCTGGGATAAGATTGAATAAAAAAATGATTCATAAGTTTTGGTGCATTGTAAAGTAACAATATGGGTATCAATTAAAAGAAAAATTCTGTGGAATTGAAAAAAATAAAGTTTTTGGTGCACCAGGATGGATAAGTGCTGAAAATGTTCCTTTTAAAACTTTATGGATGAATATCATTTAAAATGTCCACTATTTCTTTTTGAAAAAAATATATGTCAAGGACTAATATGGAAACTACCACATCCTCGAATTTCGTCCTTCTGACTTTATTAAATAAAAAAAGTTTATACTTCTCTCTATAAGATATTGATAGTTACAATGTACATAAACGAAGATACTAGAATCATTGCACTGTACAGCACTCGGCGGGGTATTGGACCAAACCATTTTTTAAAAAAGTGATTTCCCCGTTTTTCGAAGTTAGCCTCAGAAATTGAGATATGGGCCTTCGAAGTTCGAAATAGGACCTTTCGTAAAAAAATATTTTTTTATTATTATATGTAAATAACTAAAAACTAAAAATATAGACGTAGTACGCCTTTTGCTCTTATAATATAATGAAGTATTTCAAAATTTCAATTTTGTGTGAGAACGCAATCAAAATTTTATTAATTCATACAGTTGGTATACAAAAAGAGAGATGAAAAGACACATATCTTCGCCATATTTTGGAAGTTTGGTTATCTGTTAGACTGAACATGTTCTATTTATCAATAAGCTTGATTGCATAATAAAATCTCCAAAAGCGTAAATTTCGAGTTACATCTCTATATTATTAAACGTGCGACATGTTCGAATGTACAGTTGTTAACGAAATAATAGGAGCGCGATTTTCTGAACAGTTTTAACAATTTTTCTTTTGTTTATTTAATGGTTGTTATTTTTTTATAAAAGTCTAGCAAGCACCACAAAAATCCACCTTTCAAAATTTATACAAAAATTATAAAAAATCTCCACGGTTCCGCCAAAAATTGGATATTTAGAAAAAATTTTGGTATGCAGTTTTATATCCCATTAAATTAATTTTTGGCAATTAGTTTTGCTGGGCATATAAAAGAAAATTGTCGAACGTTCTTTGTATCGAAAAAATGCGAAACACTTCATCGAAAAAAAAATCTCAAAACTGAACGGGCTTTTTTATAAAACTAAGGTGCATACTAATTCAGAATAAAGTTTAAAATTTTGTTGAAATTTTTTAGAATTTTTATATTGTTTTTTTTTTTTTTGGTGTTTCTTTGCACGCCTTGGTCGAGATCTTAATACTAGTATTTAGGGCTAAAGTTTTCAGGGAACTTGTTTTTAGGTATTCCCCACAAAATTTCGAGGTGGGAGTTAAAATAAATTTCGCCGAAAAAACACCCTAGACTGTATGTATGTATGTATGAATATAGGTACCAAACGGTATATTGTATTGTTATGCTATATACCAAGTACGCATGTATTTATGTACATATTTACTTATGTACATATGTACATATGTTTATGTGGGTGAATATATGTAGGTACGTATGAATATCGTCATATACATATGTACATTTATGTACCAGCACGTGTATTCCAACGTAAAAAGTGAGCTGATAGCATTTCTAATTTTTTATAATAATTATTAAGTTATTCATTACTAATTTTTATGAATGAGAATTTCTATTATTAAGTTTCCTATTAAGATTGCGATAACTAAGAAACTGCTCTATTGTAATCTTTTTCATAAATATTTATACATAAATCATTTTCGTATTTTTATACAGCAACTATTTAACTGCCTAAATATGCGTATTAATGTTTGAAAATACATACATACATGTGTACATATGCATGCATGCATGTATGTAAGTATGTATTTAGTTTCTTTCTCGTGATTTTATTTCTTTAAAATCATGTACCATATTTGTTCAAGAGATTTAATAGAGCTTAGCGTCTGTTGTGTCTGCACTGGTAGTCATTGGTTAGTCTTTTCTCGTGTTTTTTTATTTTCTTGTTAAACCGCTTCCACTATCTCGCCTAATCTCGCTTGGGTGAATAATGCGGCAGATCTAAATATGTATGTATTTAATGCGTAAAACCGAGTCATCAATTAGCAGATTTATTAGCGTTAAACTGCAAAAAGAACCAAACTACTAAGAATATTTGCTTATAGCAGACGCAGCAAATGGGTTGTGGCGGCTGGAAGGGATGGCAGAAGATATTCGTGGAATTTTGAATGAAAGCATAGTTGATGCATATAAACACATTAGCGCACACACAAGGGGTGAGTTTTGGGGTTCAAAACGCACTTTTCTTAGGTTGAGTCTTATAGTTGTTCGTAACGTAATTTCCGTTAATCCGTTGAAAATATTTACAGTGTGTATGCGGTAATCGCAACCCGCAATTCGTGCAATTCCTTGATTAATGCAAGTCTTTAAAGCGAATCATTGTAACCTTTTTAAGTGCAACTTCAAAACAATTTAACCTCAATACCTACAACACTCTTTGTTTATGCACATGCCACACACACAAAATTTGAATTTTTTGCCTTCCTTTGACTTACCAGCAGTATTCTAGAAAAACAAAAAAAGTGATGAGTTTAAAACAAACAAATCAGCTGTTATCGGAATAAGTCAAAATGAATGCAAAAGTAAAGATAAAAAAATATAGAAGTCGGACTTGAGAAACGCCACATATGAGCGAGATGTAGAAAAATGTGCGCCCGAACTTCACGGTTGTTGGATGGGTGAACTGGGTTTTGGCCTAGTCAGTCTTCTGATCACCAGACATTTAGCCTTATCCATTCACAACTTACGACAGCCAGTTCTACGTACTGCAATGACTTAGATTTACCCTACTAATTGTTGTGGTCTCGATTGGCTCGATTGAACGAGTGGTTCGGTACAAATTTCTGGCCGTGTGGTTCGGTACAAGTTCCAAAAAACTATGTACGTTCCATTCAAAGCCGGTACGGCTCAAAATTTGGCATATATTCCATGCCCATACATATTCACATTTACATATCTTATTGGTAGGCCCTGACTAGATGTTTGCTAGAAAGAAACTAGCAGAGTTTCTATATAACAAAAAGGCAACCTCTTAGCCAAGAAAAACGCTACTTGACTAAATTTTTTTTCTTAAATATGTTGATAAAAGAGAAATACTTAAATCAGCAGTTTTTGGTTTTTTCTTGCTAGACAAAACAAAGAACTGACCAAGCTTGTATGTACTTACTCATGTATACATACTTTGCATCCATTCTTCTTAAGCAAGCATAGCTACATATGTATGTATGTATGCACAGGTATCATTGCCACATACAGTCGCAAATGCATGCAAGTTGTGCTGCACTTTTGTAGGTCAACCAAATACCTAAACGTCATCGCTCAAATATTTAACTTTTGCTGTTACCACTTCACACACTGGTTACCAATAATTTTATTACAAAGAGTATGTGTATATATATACTCGTACATAGGTTTTTATTTTATTGCATTTTATATTCCAATGAAATTTAAAATAGATTTTTATTGAAGCATGTCAGGTACATATTTACACATAATCATGCAGTAGCAGAGCAAAGAACACAAACAAAAGAAGACAAGTAGCATTGGTAGAAATATTTATGAACTCTTTTGTAGGTGTTACTTATTACGGTGTTTCTTTTGAGTTTTGGTTATTTCTTTGTGCCCATTTACATACATACAGATATGTAAGTACATACACATAACAACGCATTCTTTTCGCAACCTTGCAAGGTGAAACAATAGCCACCGACTAGACCACCTTGTCAAAACAGAATGCAGTCAGTGAGTCAGTAAGCCAAGCAAGTCGGCTGATTGGTGGTGGTGTTTTAGTTAGTGTTGAGAGTTATGGTGATGGTGATGGTCTAGCCTTGTCTTTTTGGAATTTTGCAAGTCAGCGATTCATCGACGCTCAAAAAAAATTTTGTATATTCACAAATGCATATGTATATAGTACTAGTATAATAGCTATCGTGCTTACATAAACGCTTGGAATACTCGCATGAAAGAATGCTTTTATACTTATACATTGGGGTGGTCCGTAAAAAATCAAATAAACACATTTTTTTTAGTCTCACCGCCTCAATCGGTAATACCACGGTCACAGATATCACATATACATTTTGGTCCCGATCGGAGTCGGTTAAGGTGTGTCGCACAGGGGGCAAAGTACAGATTCCTCTTATAATAATTATTATAATAATAATATTAATAATACCGATACTACCATATTTAGTCGAAGATGTCACATATAATTTTGGTCCCGATTGGAGTCGGTTAAGGTGTATCGCAAAGGGTTCAAAGGCCAGATGCTTCTATGGATTCAAAAAATTATAATTTTTTTGTTTTGTTTTCATTTAATATCAAAACTGGACACTACTGAAGTCGAGAATATCACACACAAATGGTGGTAATCTGAACATTGATCCCTGTGTGATACGCCTTAACTTACTTCAATCAACACAAACTCTGGGAACTCTTGCTCTGCGTTGCCCTGAAACCTAGATATATGGGTCTTCACAACCAAGATTGATACTCGGTAACTCGGTGTTCGGTAATTTTTTTCCCCATTAATACATTCGAAAAAATTAATGGACACCGAGTTACCGATTACCGAGCTCGGTGTGAAGACCCATATTGTTTCTTACGTTTCATTTGATATCGAAATTTACAAAAGCGGTTTCGGAGATTGGCGTAAACGAACACAGTGACACGGGATCTTCATATACATATTAATATAAGTACGATGCGAGAAGCAGAGAAAAAATTTCGATGAAAAAAGTATATTTTATCTTGGGTTCAAAACTATCCTATCTTTTAAGTTGGAACCATCAATACCCACCCAGAAAACTTCATTGAAATCGGTTAAGCGGTGTCGGAGATTAGCGTAAACTAACACAGTGACACGGGATTTTTATATATAATGATGAAACAGAATTTACTTGGCCTGTAAGTCTTTAATAACACTGGTTTACAGCAAAAATGTTCTATGGATGCCACTATCCAATTCCCATGTAGAATTCCTCGGTGATTCCGAAAGTCAAGATCTTTTTTTTCTATGGATAAAGTTTTGAGATATTTTCAATTTACTGTTATTCAGCTTTAAAAAATAGTGGTTTCACTCAATCACGTATAACTTACGAACCAATTGAATAATTGTAATACGAGATACGGGAAGCAAATAAAATTCTGCATAAACCGTATATACATCACTTTTCCNCACCTCTTGTTTTCGGTGCAAATACTCTCAGGTGTACGTGGCGTATGAGTAACACTCTTTTCTGCTGATATTTCATACAAAAAATCCTTGCGCATTTTCATTTGAACAATCGGAAAAGGCAGTACTTTTGTCGAAGCAGAGCGCAACCTGCTGAGAAGAGAACACGCCGCCTTGTGAAAGGGCTGAGAAAAGAACATGAAAATGTGACGGCGCTAACACCAGGCCGAATAAGTGCAGCCTGTTTTCGAGAAAAGAAAAAGCTATGATATAAAAATTTGCTGCCTACATTTAAGGACCACCCTAATATGCATACACGTGTTTATGCACTTATTTATTTTCATAAATCTTTTAGTTTAATACCTCAACAAAGCAACAAATTTAGCTAAGAACTTGAAGGCTTAGCAAATGTAGCAAAAATTGCTAAGAAAAAATTCATTCGCAGTCCTAAGGTGAAGATGGCTAAACAAAAATAAATCCATTCTACTATGTGATGGTACAGTAAGTAGGCTGTTGTAACATCGAAGTGCTTACCTTGCTTGCACAGCTTCTAAGACTGAAACATGAATAATTCGCGTAAACAATTCTAGGAAATTCATAATACATACTTTACTACATGAAAAGACCCATTTACTTAGTAAAAATGCACAACTGTACATACATTCCTTCATATGTACTTATGTACTAATTTACCACCGTAGAGTGATAGTATATACTTCTATCTAATTAACTTTTCAATATTATAATGCTATATGATTGTTTTTCTCGTAGAGCGATTCTGGGAAAATTTGCAATCTAATATTGTAGGGAACTAATACAACAGCACTAAAAAGTGGCGCTCGTAAAGTGGTTGGGGCAACTCTTTAGAATTAACAACTATCAACAATACCTAAGAAAATAATAAGCAAGTTGATTGCAAAGTTTTATTTTCATGTGCAATAAATATACAAAAATATATTTTTATACATATGTATGTATGTACATAGTCACATACAAACATATGAGAAGCGACCACTATGCTTGTATTTTTACGATTGCAATTCATTTGAAATTGTCGAGAAAATAAACAGATTACAATTATTGTTTATTTAACTATAAATAGCAGGTTTTTAATAGCACATAAATCACACTATTAAAAATATAATCGATGGTACTTTTGAATAAAAGGCTTCAAAATTAATTGAAAAAAAATGTTTACTGTTGATTGTATTTAAGATTCATTCTGCGGTTACATTTTAAAATATGCCACCGCTGTGAGTTGTTAATAAATAGACGGCGTATTTATTGATAGCGTGCGAATACAGCTTTTGAAAGGTGGCGTAAAATTTCCAAAATCGATTTTCTTCAAAACTTATGCTTTCAAAATCGGGCAGGATAAATCTTTTTGAATCTTATCAGCTTTCTACTAAAACCAAATGTATCAAATCGGTTTAAGAAAGTAAATTCCAGTTTGGCACCACTGCGGCATCAACGCTGTTAATTTTGCAATACAGTCGGACTTAATCCGGATCAACTGCAGTTAATTCCCGGGTTGATCCGGATCAACGCTGCCGTCTGTTTATGCTTTTAACCTACTTAGTTCAAATAACCTCATATCTACCCCATTAAATGCAACTTCACTCTTCATAAAATTACACATTTTAGTAGATAAGCGATGCATTTGCTTCCTTGGACTTGAAATTTCTCTCTCAACCGAAGTAAGGGTTGATTTCCACAGACAGCTCATACGCCAAGGCAAGCGAGCAATTTTCGCTGGAAGTTAGGGAAATAATCTAGCAGGGATTGGGATCGGTAAGAATTTTTATTATTTTCCTGCTAGCCGGTCTGCTTAAGTTATATTTCACAACAACAAGCTTTTATATGGGACCTAAAACACGTTCCAGTTTTGTTTAGTTCTGCATGAGAAAAAATGTAACGTAAAGAACGTTCCCACAAAGCACGTTGAGAACGTTGAGAGCAGTCTTAATGGAAACAAAATGAGAACAAAAGGTTTGGGCAGGTTTCCTTAAAGAAAAAATTTCAAACAAAACTCCCATGAACGTTCTCAAGAAGAAAAGAGTGAAAAAGAATCTTTTGGGAACGTTTTCAATGAGGATAAAATGAGAAAGAAAGTATCGAGAACGTTTTCATTGAGGGCCAAATAGTAACAAAAGTCTGGGGAATGATCTTAATATTCAAACATTTCAATCTAATGAACGCTGTGTGAAAAATTTTATTCTCGCCTCCAGGCTTCGAAAGAAAGTTCCTTCAACTTTTGTTCCCGTCTAGTCCAAAACGTTCCGGGGACTTTTGTTCTCCTTTTGTTTTCTAAAAAATGTTTCCGAAAGTATTGTTCGGATTTGGTTCTCGTTGGAAACGTTCCAGAGGGTTTTGTTCTTATATAATTCCAATTGTGAGCGTTCTCTACAGTTTGCTCTAATTATGGTATTGGTTTCGAAGCGTTCTTGTGAACAAGACGACGACAAAGACATTTAGTTTCAATCATGTGTACCATTGGTTCTCGGTCCCTGATTTATATTCATAGTTTTAGAAAAAAATTCGGGTGATTAAGTGGAAGTTTCAAGAGGCTAAGAACTTGCGTTAATTTTTGATAATTTTTTAACCGACGGTGATATTATTTACTTCCATTAAACAATTATCGAATATCATAATACTCGTACTATAAAAAAAAATAAATATTTTTCTTAAATTAAGATACTGCCAAACGGAAGATAGGAGCGTTATACATACTGCATATATGCACAAATGTTTACTTGTACATATACATAAGTATGTTACACAGAAAGTTAATCTAAATGAATATCCAGATAATAAGCCACACAAGTTAGTGTAGACTTCGAGACTTGCTTTCTATTAAAAATAAAAGATTCATTTGAATCACAAAAACAGGTTTTTAATTAGCACGATAAATAAACTTAGTGAAATAAGCCACCTAGATTTGTTTACCATGTGTTGTAGTAAAATATTTTTTATGTCAAATAATAAACGTTCAAATCAAGTATTACGGTTGAAAATATAATATACTGTACATTAGACTGTTCCAATAATATATGGACAAAAATTAGTTAGCAAATTTTGATATGCATACCCTCCGTATCGGTTCGGTTCAGTGGTTCGAACCACTCAGATAAAGCGGTACAAGAACCGGTTCATGAATATCTCTGAACCGTGGTTCGGTTCGGTTCGGTTCAAATGGTTCAATTTTTGTACTTATGGTAAAGGATTCAAATATTGCAAATATATGATAAATATCTATATATGTATACAATACGCGAAGGCATTTTTTGTGCAGCATAAAAGATCTGTACCGTTCGCTCGATTTTCAAAAATGGGGTGTCAAATTAAATCGCTGGCCTGTAGATGTGCAAACTGGTTTTATTTTTTCGAAAAGAGTTTCCACCTGTAGAACAATTGAATTCAAATCATTTAATAAGCAATGCCATAATATCCGCACCGTTCGTTAATTTTCCTAAATGAGGTGTCAAATCAAAAGGCTCGGGCTGTAGATGTGCCATTGTATTACTTTTTTGAAAAGAGTTGCCACCCTTTCAAAAATTATATTCAAATTATTTAAAAAAAACTAAAGCAATTATAACAAATTGGGTATCGATTGAATTGAAAGGCTTTGTTATAAATCCAAATTTAAATCTTCGAAATCGGAAATTATAAAAAATCTACAGATTTCAACAAAACTGAATCAAAGCATCAATTTTTTTAAACAGAACTAAAAAAAACTCCGAGTATGCAGTTTTTTATAGCCCAACTATCGTATTTTTCGCATTGATTTTTGACGGAGTTGCCATCAAACAAAAAAAAAATGTTTGCAGTTTTACCATACGGGATGGATTTTTAGACAAAGTTGTGTATTAGAAAACGTGAAAAGTGCTATAGTGGATTTTCATTTTGAACCGAATCGAACTACTTTTTGGAGTGGTTTTCGGTTCGGTTTTAGCACTTCAGAAAAAAAAACCGGTTCAGGTTGTGGTTCAGTTCGAAGACCGAAAAAAGCGATGGTTCGGTTCAAAAACCGGTTCGGTTCAAAATCGAATATTTTGTGTAAATTTTGGAAATATATTATAATTTATATTCCTTTGGAAAAAGTCCCGACTACCTGATAAAAAACTAAAAACACAGATTTACTAAATATTATGCCCTAATACTGCAGAGAGTATAGAAATACCGCTTTATGTAAAAGTAAAATGAGTAAGTTAACAAAACACGCGAACTGCATCAAATTTTATTTGGATAGCTTTTAAGACAAAACCAATAAAATGAGGGAGTATGCTTTCGAAAAAAACAACTTTGAGTTTTTGGGATCTAATGTACATATCTATATTTATGAAGACAAAGAGTCACAGGTTTGATTCTAAATGTTAAAAGTACTGAAATTTCGCAAATATATTCCTTTTTTCATTAATTAATAATAATATTTATATGTAAGTGTATACATGTGTACATATGCATTAAGGTGTTGGCATACTCTTTTGATTTATATATATTTATTCAGACAAATTTCCGATTAAAAAGCCATTACAAGTACATATATATGTATGCATATTCTATGACATACAATGTAATACAACTTGGCGTTCACACTTCGATGACATAAAGTGGGAAATTTATGAGTTAGTGCCAGACGTAAGTATGTATGTACATACATACGTATAAAAGCATAAATTAATTCATACGCGCCTATAAAAATAGATACATATATACACGTAGAAATATATGTAAATACATACAAAGAAACATAAGGTACTCGTATCAGAAGGGTTCAATGAGGAAAGTTTATTTCTGGGTAAATCTGTGTTTTATGTACATTTTGATGTGCTACTTTATGTTTAAATTATAAAACACGTGCTTTCTCGATAAGCTTTTTTATAACGTGGTTTCATAGTAAAACTTTTTGCAAAAAACATCTCAAGCTGGCAGTCGAGATAAACGGCTCAAAAATATTTTGAATTACTCGTAAAAATCAAAGGCTATCAGAGAGAATTCAACTTGAACAAAAAACAGTTACTCTAAAAGATATTCACTCTACGATATTTTTTTTTAATCCAGTGAAAAATTAACCTAGTTATTGAGAGTTTTTGTTCAAAACTTTTTCCACTTCCGACATATGTTATTACATTGAAAAAAAATAAATAAACCATATCCTCTTTGTTTCAAGCTAAAACGGGTATGNTGTTCAAAACTTTTTCCACTTCCGACATATGTTATTACATTGAAAAAAAAATAAATAAACCATATCCTCTTTGTTTCAAGCTAAAACGGGTATAATTTGGCGCCAAACGTTTACTTTAAACAGATTAATTTTCGTAGATTTTTCATTAGAATACGATTTTTTCTTGTACTTCACAGGTGCTTTTTCGTGATACAGGTTTGTTTTTGCTATTTACAGAGTGGCTTTGTTTGAAATTTGATTATTGAGCTGAACTGATTCCTGATTAGAATTTCTAGACAACACCGCTCTGTGATCGATCAAACAAACTTATGCTTAAATATGTAGATATGTTTAAAAATACTTTTCCTGTGCAACGCTTAGAGTTAAATTGAAACGACGGCAGTTAAAATAAGAGAATATCAAGAGTAATCATACACATACAGTGACGAACAAAAGTATCATCACAATGAATTTTTGGCAATATGTGTTCAATATGGTTCATCCTACAACAAATCACATAAAAAAAATCTCTAAACTTTGTGCAAAACAAAGGAAAATAAAAAAATAGTCACAATGCCAATACTTTTGTTCGTCACTGTATGTTTGTACATATGTAATTTAGTTTCCAAGTAAACATGCTTTCAAATTATTAATAACCAATTTTCTCTTCTTTTTTAGGTAAGTTGAAACTGAAGAATTGGTTCCACGGACAGCGTATTTTAAACTGTATTGTTTTTATTTAACGAATTGAATGTAAGTCACCTAAACACACGCGAAAATTACTCTCTCTAAGTGGCTCTCCTCTGTCCGATAACCAACATAGGAAACACAGAATAAGCAGCAGTGAGCAAAAAAAGAAAAGACCTATTCTTACCTGCATACAACTTGAAGCATTTTCAAATAATTTGGGCGTTGACGAGTCTCTAAAATTTTCCAATTCAGGATACTAAGGGGTTGCTATAATATCTCTCTGTAGACGGAACGGTGTCACAGCTATAAAAATATGTACCTACATATATATATGCAGATACACAATATTTATATACATACAGGCATAAAACTTAATGAAAAACCAGCAATTGTTGCGATCAGCCAAAACATGTTTCCCAATCATTTGAATATCAAGACTTTTTTCGTAAGTAAATTTAGTTCACTAAGAAACTGACACAATCAGTCCCCACGATTAAGAAACTGGAATAAATAAGAAATACGAAATTTAAAATTAACAAAAGTCTGGCTTAATGCTGTAGATTTTAATTTATGCACAAAAAATTAGAGAAGCAATTTTAAATAGAATAACTTGGGCAATACATTCAATGCATTCCTAACCGTTGCGGGCTTTAGTATTACCAATTTCAACTAGCCTAACTGTTGCTAAGTGCACCGCCAAATCACGGCTGCATTGGGAGCAGCTCTCACCGGTTGTGTGTACATTTGTATGTATGTATATATTTAAATAGTATAAGAGCACCGGTTGCTGCTGCTGAAAATCAAATAATAACCAGATGTCTCCGGCGTCCATAGACAATACATAATTTAATAGCGGCGCATGAAAAGGTGATTAAGGGCCGGTTGTTCAATATCTGATTATCACTGCCACTACACTATCGACATATTCGACATCATACATACAACATGTGATCGATAAAGCAGTCATTGTACTTAACCGGAGCTTCTACCTCCGATTTGTGTTAATCAGACATTGAACAACCAGAGCTAAATGATGATCAAATATAAATATACAAAACAGTACAAAGAATTTTCNGGTTGTTCAATATCTGATTATCACTGCCACTACACTATCGACATATTCGACATCATACATACAACATGTGATCGATAAAGCAGTCATTGTACTTAACCGGAGCTTCTACCTCCGATTTGTGTTAATCAGACATTGAACAACCAGAGCTAAATGATGATCAAATATAAATATACAAAACAGTACAAAGAATTTTCGGTGGCGAGGTATGTAAAGAAAAAGAACTCGTTATATTTAGTAGTACTATCTAACATCACGGTGGAGAGAATACAGAAGGTGGCGCCGATGGCAATACTGCTAATCGGCTCTCAGTGAATTTGACAGAATCAGCGGTTTTGCTGACGTCACAGTCGAGATGGCAGCAGTGGTGATGTGCTGAGTCAATACTTTTAAGTATCCAATGCTCTCGATACTCGGTACCGAAACATTTAGGTTTCGAATGAATGCGCACATAGGCCAAAAATATTAAAAAAAAAACGGTTAAGGGGACACTCGCCCATTAAAACCCGAATGTAGGAGCCCATAGAGCTTTTAATACTGACTCAAATGAAAGATGTATATATGTATGTCGGTTCGAGGCCATAATAAATACAGAGAAACTTTTACTTGTTTGAAGCATTTTTGTTCCAGCTGAATCGGACGATATCATTTTAGTAGGTAGATTGTGTAACCAGTTAGCGACAGATTCTGTAACCAGTATGTTCGACAATTTTTTTGTACGGAGAAAACGAGCAATAACTTCCACAAAAAAACTTACCAAAAATCAACGGTAAGTCCAAGCTACTTAAAATTTGCACTTTGAATTGAATGGGCTACAAAACTGCATACCCGGAATGTTTCTAAGTAATCTAATTTAAAAGCTCAAAATTTTGATGAAACTTTGTCGAGCTTAGCTAATTTTTGTACAAAGTTGGAGATTTTGACTTGCAAAGTCTTTGTTAAATAACGAGCTACACTTTCATAAAAAATAATAAACAATAAATAATCGAAAGTGTAATAGCCAAAGAATGTTAAAATGTATTTTCCCTATTGATATATTTGCCACTGTATCTACAGCTTATTATTTTCATATCCATGAATTTTTTGAGGTAATTAGTATTTCACTAAACTCAAGTTAGAATCGTTTCATGAAAAAAAACTTTACAAAAACAAAATAAAACATAACCAAAGATCACAGAAAGTTAGGATTCTGGCTATGTTTATGGCTCCGTTATATTCTATGTTATTTGTGATCACGAATGTGCTGTGGGTCAGAGTACAGGGAGACACTTTTTAAATTAATTAAGAAAACATTGAAAATCGGGACATAATCGGCACAAATATGAAAAATCGAGACACTTATACGTTCCGACTTTTAAAAAAACTTCGCTCGGTGCGAATGGTCACCGTATCTATATTGTGCAACATACAAAAGCTGGGAGGAAAGATTTTAATGGCGATTGTAATTTCGCCATCAAAAAGTTTCACATATTAAACCATTTGAAATTTAAAAAAGTCTTTTTAAATCATTAAAATCTTAACATTAACAGAAAATTAAATTTAAAAAAAAGTTTCTAAAAATTAATTGAAATTGAAAATTAAAAAGATTTAAAATTTCTCAAAATTAATGGAAAAAATATTCAAAACAAAGATATCGAATTATTAAATAGAAAAAGGATAAAATTAGTCTATAAAATTAATTGAACTAAAAAAAATAAATAAAGAAAGAAAAAGAAAATTTCCCTGCACGAGGATTCGACCTCGGATCTCGGGCACGCCATTGCCCTGCTCATTCGGCCATTGCTACTGATGACGCAGTGCGCGTACTTATTTTTATATTTGATTTCAAACTGCAAGAAAAAAATGAGTGATGGCATAAAAAAATGAGCCGCAACTGGGGCCATACTTAGATTTTTCATTAACTAATGAGCTCCTATCTTTTAACTCCGAGAGAAAACATTAATTAACAAATTTAACAATCATTAGTTAAGTGCCTGTTAGAGCTAATTTAATGAATAATTCTGAATGCGGCTGTTAGAGGTAAGTTCTATAAAAACCAGTGCAGAAAAACATTTCGAATTGGGGACAGATAAGTTGGTCACTAACTAATAGCTTAGCAATTATCTTTAGTTTTTCAATTTACTATCCATTTAATAAGCTCACAAAGTATTCATTTCTTTGGGAATTGAACAATTTTACTATTATAAACAAAGTAGTCTTACAAGTTTTTAAACATTTGCAATTCTTTTAAGTTCTTTTCCAATTAGAATATCTCGAAAATGTTGCCATGAATCGATGTCAATGTTGTTACCAATTCGAACACCTTACGAATTTTAAACGAAATATTCATTCCACCACTTGAAAGAAAATAAATGCGAACTGATACAAATTTACCCAGTAGATCATTTACTTCCAAAAATTAGGAGTGTGATAGCACTAGTACTCCAGTTATTCAATGTATGTATGTATGTATGTAGGTATGATAAATCCATATCAAGCACTCTTTTATATCGAAGTTTAGTCACCCCACTTAGCAGTAGAACAAATTTTTCGTTCAAACAAGTGCATACTGTAACCACTCAATAAGTTACTAATTGTGGGCGTAACAGCTTTCAACAAATGTATGTATGTATTTACATACACATAACTACATAGCTACCCAAAAGTGCTCATTTTGCATTAATATCATCGAGTTGCTGCTTTAACGGTATAAAACGTTTGAGATATTTAATTAATTGCATTTCTAAATGCTCACGAGATAAGATGACAGAAAATCAAGGCATTTTTCTATTGGGTTAACTACAATTTAAGGTACTAATGAACTGGAGAAACCTGTTCTATTCTCTACTGTATTAATATTTATAAAATTCTAATTGATCAAATTCCATTATTATTCCATTTCACGTTAGGATGATATAATTCCGTGTTGGTTACTGCTTCCCGGTCTAGTTATTCAGGTGATAAGAAAATAAAAAGTTCTTTTCTCAAATGCGCTGAGAAGTGTTTGAGAAATTACCCGCACTCACTCCCCATGTGCAGTTGGTTATTTTCTCACATGTCAAAGAAGTTCATTAGTAGCTGTCACGTAGTAAGTTCATGCATAGCTATCTTTTGTTTTACATTTTTGAATGCTCTTAATCTGCAAATATATATAAATAGGTATCCGTGCAAAATTGAAATGAAAAATGATGCCCTTGTACAATGAGTTCGTGACTATTATTATTTATTATGCTATAATTAGGAAAGTAGAAGAAGCACTGCCGCATCTATCTCTTGCTTTTATATATGCACGTTGAAAAGTATATTACAGGTTAATATAGAACATATTTACATATATTTCAATTTTAAGAGCCAGTAGATGCTATACACTTACATGAAGAAATTTTCTTTTGAGCTCAATGGGTTCATAAGCTAAAGCATTCTTCTTGCATTTATTTCAATCAATGGAGTTCAAGTTCCAGATGGCTTCTAACATCACAAAGTAGTTTTTAAGGCATTTCATGTCATCGCGGCGACCTCTCAGGATTTAGATGAAAGTTAAAGAGATTGAAGTTCTAGGTGACGTAAATATATGTATGTACGTGCAGCATATTTTGCCTATATGACGTAGGGTTGCCTATTTTCACGGGACTTAAATTTTAAGAAAACGTCATACATACCTTTCTTTAAAGTGCTGTATCTTTGGAAACCTTTTAACGTAACTTGATGAAAAAAATATATTTCTTTCGTCTTATTATGGGCTTTAATTATAAGTTTTTTACATTAATGTGCAACGTCTGAAAGCAAAAAAAAAAGTCAACATTTTTGTTTTTGATTTTTTTTTTGATTATAGTCTTTTTTTTACATAAAACATTTTCTATGTCAACTATAAGTGCCGAAATAGGCGTAATGGGCTACTTAGGCGTATGGACTCTAGATCGCCTAACGCTCGAGCAATATGATAGATGGACATTAGCGTGGGCCGAAAATCCGCTTTTTTAGAATTTTGATTGGTAATAGTAAAAATATGGTTCATTATGCTCTAAAACAATCTGTGTGAATCAGCATTCTCCCTCAGGGAACTCAACATAATAGAATCTTTTCAACAAAGGTACTGGTGGCGTACTATCCTGTAGCATTGAAAAAACACAAGTGCTCAAATCTCTGCCGCCAGCAATTTCCGTGTCGCCTCACTCAGTGTTATACCAACATCCGTTTTTTTTTAGTCTGCAGGTGGCCTTTAAGCCTCCCCCCGTATGAAGACACAAAGTGACGGTAAGTGCAGCAATACGTCAAGAGCACTACATAAATATACACCACTCAAAAAAATTAAAGTTAAATAAAGAGTTTATAAAGCAACCATTTTGGTTCTTTACTATCGAAACCAGATAAATTTTCGTGTACCCCACTTAAAACTCGTGGACCCCCACATTTTTTTCACGCCAACGTAGATCAGGTCGAGTTTACCGTGGATCCATGAGGGTCCACTTGGACCACTTTGGGAATCACTGTTCTAGACGGAATCAGGGCTTTGTCTAGCGAATTTCCAGCCGGGCTAGTTTTTTTCACGTAGGCGTCAGATTCGCAGATAATTTACAGGATTTAGTTTATGTTACAGGCAGTAATTCCGTAACACAAAAATCTTGTAGTTGAGACCACTATTTTTTAAGTAACTCAGCAACTCTTGCAGTCAAATGTAACAGTACGGTTCTGTCACCCCACGTCTCCCCCTTTTACTAAATGTATCTTAGCATCTGTCAAATTTCCGTTTTAATTTTGTCCCGTTGTTCAAAGTGGGCTAAGTGTGTCTCTCTGCCGGTCGGTGCGGAGTGACAACCACCGTAGCCTAACCTAACCTTCTCCTGTCACTGTTGATAACTGCCATGCCAACAGTTTGATATCGTTATTCAGAACGATAGAGATGCGTTTATTTGCTAAAATTAGAAGTGAAACAACTAATAGCATGATAAAAATACATACATACATACATATGTACAGTCAGTCAATAAAGTTTAGGTACAGCGAATTTTTTAAATTTCCCAAAAATCAATGGTAAGTCCTAGCTTCCTCATACTTGCACTTTATTGTACTAGAATTGAATGGGCTAAAAAACTGCATGCTCAACTTTTATCTCTAGTAAGCGTAAATAAAAAGCGCAGTATTTGCACAAAGTTTTGTGCTCTGATTTTTGGAATTTTTGTTGTAGAATTAACCGTATTTTTATAAAAAATTAGCGAAAAATATAATATTCAAAAAATAATTTCCCGTATTGTAAAAAATTCGCTGTACCTACTAAACTTCATTGACTGGCTGTATGTACTTTTATATTGCATATGTATTATAATTTGACGGCCGCTGTGGTGTAGTGGTAAGCAGTGCGCGCTTCCACTCCACAAACCCTGGGTTCAAACCCTGGTCAAAGCAACATCGCAAAAATATAGAAAAAAGGTTTTTTCTTAACAGCGGTCGTCCCTCGGCAGGCAATGGCAAACCTCCGAGTGTATTTCTGCCATGAAAAACAGCTTCTCATAAAAATACAATCGCCGTTCGGAGTCGGCGTAAAACTGTAGGTCCCTCCGCTTTGTGTGACAACATCAAGGCGCACNATTATTATTATAATTTGACCACTTCCGTTTTTACGGCGCTTGGTAGTGGGTAATCAATTAATCAATTATGATAAAATAGACGAAGTTCCTGTTGTCGTCCTCAGTTAAATATCAATATTTTTTCCTAAATCAAGTAACTCAGATGATAAGTAGCCCTCAAATAAGATAGTGTGAAATAGACTAGAGCTAGATACATATGTATGTACACTCGTTTCAAATGAAGATATTGCTGCAGAGTGTCTTATCAATTTAATTTCATGCATTTCTTGGAAAAAATTTCACCAATTTTGAAGTTTCTAGGAAAAAAATCAAATTAGACTTCCATTGGATGTCTTCTATTTAAAGCAATTGACAATAATTGATAAGGGAAAGGAAATTTGAAATTTTAGTATAAATACGTAAGTGTACTTGACTGTTATTGAGTGTTTTGCGGAAATAAGATAAGGGCGTATATGGAATAAAAGCTGTTTAAAAAAAAAACTGATAGAGGTGGAGTGTTTTTCAATAAATTCTGAAATAGGGTGTTCTTGAAAAGTTTGCGAGTCAGGCGTCGTTATTTAAATTCCAAACTTTAAAGCATTTTTGCCTCGAGTTTTGGTTTTTTGAGTTATGGCACTATTGAAGTAAGTGCGCGAAATATATACATTTTCATTTGAATATTGTCAACCTACAATTTAAATGTTTATACTTTTTGGAAAAGTCATTTTGCCGATCTAAATAAACATCTGTTGGCCAGCATACACAAATGCGTTGGATGACTAACTCAGTCGGTTGCAATAAACAAATATTCATCATCTGCAAGACTTCCGCAATAATTAAAAATGGCTATAGTTTATTTATGTGTACATAAAAATTTGCTTTTCAGTCAAGTGTACATGTGTGTAAATCTCTGGCAATAAATTGCGCAACGACAGAAGAAAACTCGCAGACCATTTAATATAGAAATCACAGGAACAGATGTTAAAATTAGTAGTGTCAAACAAAAACAAACAGGGTAAACAATAAAGAGCATTGAACACATCAAATAAATTCATTGTTTGACTTTAGTTTGCCGATTTTTGTACATAAAGTTGTTAAATTCAATTTCAATGATGATGTGAAAAACTAACATATGGTCGCGAAAAAACGTCATTGTGTAGCTACTTACATACATACATACATATAATGAGCGAGAAAAAAGCAAGGTACAGATACGCATGCTTGAATACAAAGTACAAATACAAAGTTGATTGGAAGCACAACTAAATACATAAGTATACATACACATTGTGCATAGTAACGTTATGGTTTTGTAGTAAAAGTCGCAGAACTATTTAAGTACATACATATCGTCGTTTAAGGTACAAAACCGCGTATATGAGGTTGCATAAATTATTTTATAGAGAGTAAAAACACTCATATTTCAAAATTGTTCTCTCTTTTGTAATGCAGTCGCATTTCTGGCTAGTATATTTCAGGACGAGCCAGGAGCTTCGGTGAAAAAATTCAGGTTTCTACCAAAAAATGTCAGTTACGCGGTTTTGTACTTTAAACGACGATATGAATGTATGTACTTACATACACATGTATGTATGTAGGTAGTGCGAATTTGCTTGCAAACATATTTACATTGCATTAGATTTGTGTGTTGATGTGAATTTTCATTCATACATTCAGTCAACAGCTGTAATAGGGCTTTTTTTGTTTGCTTTTTCTCCGGTTATTTATGGTCAGCGACACGCGGTGCGCCATGCCGTATGCGCAAAAACCATGTCAGAGCGCCAGTAAGGCGACTTTCTCCCTTCAATGAAAATTTTTTGTTCTTCATATATGTATGTATGTACATAAACATATGTAGGTATGCATGTACATAAACATATTTATGTATATAGAACGCGTTTGTATGAATATGCCTAAGTAGTATGTACCCTGCATGAAATGTAACTAGTAACTATAAGCTAACTTCAACTTGATTAGGCAGAAACTAAATGTCACTATTATATCGAACATACATTTTGCTTTAGAATAAAAGGAAATAATATTTTAATGTAGTTTTATTTAAAACAAAACGAAGAGAAAAAACTTGAAAAATGATCGTAGAAATGTATCAGTACATATAATATGTACGGTGGCGGGAATATAAACAGGGAAAAGACGTTTTAGCAAGTTTTAGCTTCTTTTCTTTTTACGAATATATGACTTACTATATAAAAAAATCATGTAAACCAAAATTTCAAATTTTGTTTAGCATCTATGGAAAATTCTACGAATTTTAACAAAGGTTCATCAAAATTTCAGACGTTTTAATCAGATTTCTGAAAAATTCTTGAGTATGCAGTTTTATAGAGAATTAAATTTTAGTGCAATATAGTGCAAGTTTGACGCATCTTAGACTTACCGTTGATTTTTGGCAAGTTTTTGTTAACACATTTTCTTCCACATAAAGTATATTCGAAATTTTTTTATATGGAGAAAATGAGCAACGCGATCCACAAAAAAAAATACACAAAATCAACGGCGAGTCCTAGCTACTTAAAATTTACACTTTAAATGGAATTGGCTACAAAACTGCATACTCAAAATGTTTCTAATTAAGAAGCTAAAAGATTATATTTTTCATATCAGTAATTTTTTGAGTGAATTAGTATTATTTTTATAATTTCACTAAATTCAAGCTAGAATCGTTTCATTAAAAAAAAATCAGAAAACAACGATAGACTGCAATATAGCAGGAGTACCAGTTTGACAGAATAAAACATAACCAAAGATCATAGAAAAGAAGGTGCTATTATATATATTATCAGAAAGAAAATGTATTCAAAGTAAAATTTGTATGCGAAATAGGAACTTGTTTAAAGAAAACAATCACCCGATTACGACTGCATGACTCCTGCATTACTTTTCAACTAGTTTTAAGTAAGCTTTTTGTAGTTTACTACAAGTTATATGTATGTATATTTTATAGAAAACCCGCAAACAAGCTACCTAGGAGTGGGTTATTTATTATTTATCAATTGATACTTTTTTCTGCAGGGTGTATTTGTATACGCATACTTATTGTGGTACTCCAGTGCTAGTCAAGTATCCGCTTACACTTGTACTGTGAAACGAAACCAGATTTTTACGCTCTTACGCAGCTCTCAAAGTTATTGTGTGCGCACTGTTGCGTGTGGAATGTGAATTGGTAGAAGGTGGACAAGAGTAAGTAAATAAGTACATATGTACATACATAGGTAGGTAGTTTGTGTAACCAGCGATGACGCTGTGAAGAGTATGTACTTCGCTTGTCAATGGTGGGTGGTGTTTTTGCATTTGCAATTTGCCAGCATAACTGCGTCATTAGCCGACTGCTTGTTACCATATGGATCGAAAAGTTTAGAATTTAGTCAATGAAATTTGAGACATTAAATGGTACACTGTGTAGGAGGAAGTGAAAGGGTGGTAAAAGCGATTGGAAATGCAAGCGCTATAGATGGAATATCGGTTTTGAGTTATATATATGTATGTACATACATATGGTGGAATGGGTCGCAGCGTTTCATTAATAATTGTACGCCTTCTTGTCGAAATAGAGTTTATCAAAGAAATAAATAAAAAATAAAACACCACTGAAGGGTATTTCATATTAAAAATATTTGCTAAAATTGAAACGAATATTTTAGCAATCCACTTCTTAGGTCGGTTGTGTACTGGATAACCCGCAGATAGTTTTCTGAATATTTGTTATTTTTTTATATTTCTTATCTTTTGTTTATCTAAGAGGTTTGTATTAACCTAATCTTCTCATTCTCTATGTTTTTCCCCTTATTATTATTTAAAATGTTTCACTTGTCTTTTATTTTTGTTTTATTTTTATATTAACTAAGATGTTTTACATTCTACCTGATGAACCTCTCTTTTTTTGTCTTATTTTTACACTATTTTGAATTCGAGCTTTCAGTTCTTATCTTGCTAAGAGGCTCTCATTTACCTTTCGCTGTTTACAAGTGCTTATATTTTTTCTTCGGAAACAAAGCTGTTGTACACAAATGAAACTTCGAGCTTGTCAAATGTATGCATTTATCTTTTTGTTGATCTTTTTCTATTCTAACATTTTACAATTTTAAATCTTACTTTTCTGTTTTATTTTTTCTATGACTTACAACTTTTAATCTGTTATAGAGTATGTTGGTGTTGATTGCGCTTACCATTCCAAAAACAATTCTATTTAAAGATTACTATTTGCCATTTTTTATTTAATTCTTTAGAAATTATTTGTTGAGCATAAGAGAATTTTCGCAGTTTGCGCTTTACAAATTTTACTCTTCAAATACAAAATTTCTCCTGAGCACGCTATATAATAATTTTCACCTTCATCTCTCTCACTCAAAGAGAACTTCGCCAAACTCCTACGCCTGCCCACCACTTTGTTTACTTTTTGGTATCTTCTGTGTATAAAAATTAGATTATTCCATTGCCTCTTGTCTGACGTCAACAGATAATATACATACATAACTGCAACTGGAATTTGTAAATGTACTTTCAATGGATGCATAGCAGCTTATTCAACATTATTCATCTGTTTGATATAAAAACCTATAAAAATTTGCAAATATATTTTTGCTTTAACCCTATCTGCCTTCACTTTGAGATATCTCATCGCAGCTGTTTTGCTATTTAATGGTACAAGCATATAAATATTTACATAAATATCTACATATGAATGTGTAGAGTGGATTTAAGTAGTTAGATAGACAAATATTATTGTTATTGTTTTTACGTTCGCTTATTTGTCACATTTGGTATTGTTATGTTGTTTGTTGCATCTGCGCAAGTATTTATTATACGTACTTGCATACGCAAAGTTATGTTATGTGTATTCATCGCATCACCATTACCAGTCACCAGCGAAGTGTATCTATCTGGCGCACATCGATGCCGATGCCGCCGTAACCTAAATTACTTTTGCCACGAGCTTGCACTTAATTACTGATTGTCANGATTATTCCATTGCCTCTTGTCTGACGTCAACAGATAATATACATACATAACTGCAACTGGAATTTGTAAATGTACTTTCAATGGATGCATAGCAGCTTATTCAACATTATTCATCTGTTTGATATAAAAACCTATAAAAATTTGCAAATATATTTTTGCTTTAACCCTATCTGCCTTCACTTTGAGATATCTCATCGCAGCTGTTTTGCTATTTAATGGTACAAGCATATAAATATTTACATAAATATCTACATATGAATGTGTAGAGTGGATTTAAGTAGTTAGATAGACAAATATTATTGTTATTGTTTTTACGTTCGCTTATTTGTCACATTTGGTATTGTTATTTTGTTTGTTGCATCTGCGCAAGTATTTATTATACGTACTTGCATACGCAAAGTTATGTTATTTGTATTCAGCGCATCACCATTACCAGTCACCAGCGAAGTGTATCTATCTGGCGCACATCGATGCCGCCGTAACCTAAATTACTTTTGCCACGAGCTTGCACTTAATTACTGATTGTCGGCAATCAGATCAATACATATGCACGCTGCATGCCCCTGATGAACCCTCCACTATGTTACGGTATTGTGGGCACCCAGGTGGTTCAAGAGTTCACAATCCTTGATGCCGTTTTAAAAGATTCTAAGGCTTTTAACACTGCCTGAATATCTGACATAATATTTATTCTAGCCTTATTCGCGAACACAGACTTCGATTGCCGGGAATATGGCTGGGTACGAGCCTATTGGCAGACTTTTCTGGAAAGTTGCCTGTAAAATCGCCTAATGTGAACACCGTATAAGGCATCAGGTTACATGTTTGCGGCCGCCGTTATACGAACGCACTGGTGAAGTATTCGTGTAAAAAAGGTTGCTAAAATGTTGGGATATACATATTTTCTATTTTTCGAAAATAACTATTACTCATTGTCCCGAAGCCTACCAAAATCCAGTCAAGCCTACCAACCTTCCAAATGGAAAAGAAGCTACCAGTTTTGGTAGGAAAAGCCGATGTGTGGCAACACTGGTTACAGCCGAAAATATTTTTGTGGAGGTTTAAAATTTTTAATTTAATTTAGTTGATAAGATACATTAAATATTGCATTATGGATATCAAACTGAAGAGGTTTAAGAAAGTTTACTGGGACCCGATTAAAAAAAAAATTTAACACATGTGTAGTTAAAGGAATAAACTTTGATTTAAAACAAAGATTACAGAGCGCTAATGTATTAATAAATCCGGTTTAAAATATGCACTTTTTTTTGCAAAATTTCGAGGTGAGCTCTGCGCAAAAATACTGTGGTCAGCGCAGCCGGAATTGGACTGGTAGGAATTTTTTTTGTGATCCCGCGCGAAGGCCATAAAAAATCACTAGAGCGTTTCATAAAACGTCGCGAAGTGGCATTTTTGGCGAAATGGCACCGATGCGAATAGAGTTGTATGAACGCAACGTATGCAACTCCAGTACTTTCGAAGTAGCTTTAACTAATATACTTTTTCTTGAAGTATTCGAAGACAGTAAAACATGTGTTTCGCGACTTTGAATTTGCAATGATTGCCAGCTCAAATAATATGGCAATGGCGCAATTTTGTCACAAGAAAAAATGTGATGTCAAATTAAAGGGCTTGCCGGTAGATGTGCAATAAGGTTTTACTTTTTTCGAAGAGGGTTGCCACCTGTTTAAAAAATCAAATTAAGGTAATTAGGTAAGAGAAATATGTATGTGTCACCAAACGAAAGGAGTTTGAGAAGGAGCAATTTGATTTGAATTAAATTAAAATTATTTAATAAGTTAAATGAGTTATTAAAATATGTGCATCAATCGAAGGGGATTTGAAAAATTTTTATTTCTAGCAGGATTGCCACATGTTTAAAAAATCAAATTCAACTTAATTTCTCAGTTTTGAAAATGTGTACCGCAATGTCAGACGAACGAGAGTTAACAAGGTTTTAGCCTCAAATTACTTTTGAAGAGGGTTGCCACCTGTTTGAAAGGTATGATTTAATTAACTAATTCAAAAATTATGTGAATTATAAAAGTACGGGAGTCAAATGAATGAATGTTAAGGAATCTTTAGTTTGGACATTTAGAATGTTTGAAGAGCGTTGCAAAGTGTTGAAAAAGTTACATTCAAATTATTCAGCAAGTTAGATGAATTATTAAGAGATGGATATCAATCTAAATGGGTATATTATACGATAAGGAATTTTTTGTGATAGTCATTTCAAATGCACCGTTCTTCGAATGCCCAAAAATTAAAGATCTTAGCCTGTAGATATGCGTTAAAGTTTTATTTTTTTAACAAAGAACTTTTTTTCGGTATACGGTGATTTGAATTTTATGAAATTAAAAACCTACACTATGTGAGACCTCTCTTTTAAATATTTTGTTTAATTTCTTAAATTTAATTTTGGGCGTTTTAACGTTTTAATATATATTTATTACCAAAATCTACGAAAAAAGTTTCCAAAAAAGTGTTGGTTAGGGCCTTTGTGCATTAAGGTAACGATATGTATTTACATATATGCGGCATATTATTGTCACTTGCAAGACCGCTTTCTAGGTTTGTTTTTTTAATCAAAGAAGATCGCTCAGCTTTTGCGATCCAATTTAAAAAAAATCCGTCTAATATATGTTATATCTTTGTAAATTGCAAGATATTGGTATGTATCGAATTTGAAAAACAAGCTACAAATCAAATTTCGCAATCAAGCACAATGGTGTTAATTTGATATTTACGATTCGAATATTACAGCTTTAACGGTGATTTATTTAAAGCATAAAACTCGCTGTTAATTAATAATTAAAAAGAGGCATAAATAAATTGTCTATTTTTAGATTTTAGAGCGTACAAATAAGTGTCCCAAAAAGCAAAAACCAATTAAGTACATATGCATATCTTAATATACATATGTATGTATGTATGTACATTTGACGAAGATAGAGTTATGAAAATTCAAACCAATTTTTGCCCACCAGTTTCCTGTACTCATTGCTGCGATTAAGTTTTTGTATGAATTTTTTCGATAATTTTTTTTTGGTTTACTATAATTTGTTTTTGTTCAAGCTTTGTTCCATATTTTTTTTTTTATATTAAAAGGTTATTATNGAGCCAACCAAACCATCCAAAAAACAACGAACCAGCCACACTCACTCAACACTTAATCATTCGTTTATGCCAAACTGCAAATTTTCAGTTTAACATTTCGGTGAAAGTATAATAGAAAGGCGAATTCGTAGAATTTGCAAGCAGCCTCATTGCGAAATTCAATTCACAGAAACTACTTACATATATAAACCTTAAATAAATGGGCAAGTGTTTAAGTGATGTCGAACAAATTCGACAAATGATGATGAACAAACAATTTTAAGTGTATGTATATTTTTCAATGAAAAAAGTGTTAATTTGCGCAAGAAGAGTAAAAACTAAGGCTAGGAGTTCATACCGTTGTGGCTAAAATGTCCATGAAATAATCAAAAAGGATAGATCTTCAATATTCATTCATCCTAATTTTTACTTCTCTCGTATCAAAAAATAATGGCAAGTAACTTCAGGCATCATAGAAACTACGATTAGCTGCTTCATTAAGGAAGACAAACATGGGTGCTTGTACCGGGAATGAAATATGGGTTTCCTCGCTGTCATTCAAGCAGCAACCGAGGTATATTCCGAATAGGGAAGCTCTATTCAAGAGGTATGCTTTCTTGATGGCCAATGATCGGGGATAGTTACTACAATCGTAAACACTTCTAACCTTAGCCTACTTAGCAAATCCATTGTTCTTGTTCTGCTAAAGTAAGTCATAGCTTCTTAGCTTGTTTCACAAAGTGCCAGTGGATTTCTATTGGTATTGGAGTGACTGAGGCACTCGGCGTAGCTCCACCTTGGTTTCAAATACTATCTTGGACTTGGCTTCAGCATCTGCTGTAGATCTATTTCTCCTGGTGAGCCTATCCTTTAGCAGGAGCTGAACGATACCACGCTCTTCGGAAAAGGCTATTGGCCCTACAACCCAGTCCATTATGAGCCGCCAATGTAGATACAACTGTACAAGTACATATACATAATTTAGCTAAAATCGGGATGAGTGCTATGTAGTCCGTGGATATTATTTGCTATTTTTGTTTTCTTTTTTGCGAACTGTGCAAAGTGCAGAAAAAAACTCTGAAACCATCAATGTGGGAAAATCCCAGAAATAGTCAACCAAAAATCAAAAAAATGTTTCCAGAACAGTCTTATTTTTGAACTCTATATTTTTAAATATAATACCTTTAAAAAAACAACAATTTTGTTGACGAAAAGAAGAAGATTTTAAAGTAAATCCTATATTTAGTTTTCTTTCAGCATACATTTAGCTAATTTCCTCATTTTCTCTGCAAAATATTCGTATACATCGTGTGCTCCAGACAATAAAGTTTGCAGGATTCTGTTGACGATCATCGCAAAATTGCTACCACTTTGAGCAGCGTCGGAACACAAATTTTAAGGAGAAATACACCACCATTATGTTAAAATCAAATTTCGATTATTAAACGACTTCAAAAAAACAGGAGGTTATCAATTCGTCGGAATATTTTTATTTTTTTTTATGTATGTTACCACATAGCTTGTTGAATCACGTTGACCGATTTCTATAATACTTGTGCTCGCAGGTGGTCTCGTACTAATTTGGTTTATATCCGATCATTGGATCATGAAGAAATTAACGGTATTCTTAAATTGTTATATGTGAATTTTAGCCGGTTTTGTTTTTTGGCTTAAAAATTACTTGTTTTTTTCTGAAGTACTGCTAAGCTTCCCCTTATACCATGATAATGTTTAACTTATCATTTTTTGCCGCCAAAAAATGTAAATAAACATCCGAAAGCACGGTGGGGTAAATGCCTCATCTAACTAATTAAAAGCAATTCTGATGAAAATTACTGCTGTACCATTGAAAAAATCGGCCACAAATGAACCTACAAGTAGATCAGTCAGAAGAAGAAATTTCTTTATGTGAGCACAATTCGGATTCAAATGCATTTTCTTTATCATCAGACTCGTCGGTAACTTGTTACTACAGTAGGTATAGTACCTCAAATTTCAATGAAGTTATCTAAAAAGTATACACATTTCCTTACTCTGCAAAACGCTATGTATAACTCTTCCCTTTTGTCGAAAGCCCAAGGCTGTAAAATTTCTGTAAAAAATATTGCTTCACATAGAACACTAATATGTACCCTAACACTCAAAACCAAATCCGAATTTTTGAGCGATAAGGACTGAAGCGCATTGTTTACTTATGACTGGTCTTTGCACCTCAGTTAATTTTTAACGGGCATTCCATAAAAATAAAAAAAAGACTTTTGGCCGTCCAGATCGTTCACATACATACACCACCGTGGAACGTAACGTCTGCAAC
This sequence comes from Rhagoletis zephyria, assembly GCF_001687245.7. Lineage (NCBI taxonomy): Eukaryota > Metazoa > Arthropoda > Insecta > Diptera > Tephritidae > Rhagoletis > Rhagoletis zephyria. The sequence goes on along the minus strand of NW_016157688.1, from coordinate 180,943 downwards.
GCCAAGATTGGCCCATACACAGTCAGCGTTAAAAATATGAATGCCCTGACGTTTTGACGATTTTCTTTATTTAAATATTTTTTTTTTTTTTAATATAGCTGGTTCAACGGCAAAAACCAGCATAATAAATTTTTTCAAATTCAATAGAACTTGGGGGAAAATTCAAGAAATACCAACAAATTTTCATAAAAATTCTCAACTTTTCAATTCCGTTTCTCAAAAAAAAATTTTGAGTATGTAGTTTTGTAGCCCATTAAAATTTGGTATAATAAGGTGCAAGTTTCAAATCTTGAAAAATTGCCGTTTATTTTCGAGATTTTTTTTGTCAAGGGTCTTCCGTATTTTCTTCCATATAACGCGTGAACAAAATCTATTTTTATATGGAAGAAAATGCGCAACCCCCTCGACAAAAAATAGTCTCAAAAATCAACGGTAATTTTTATAGACTTGAAACTTGCAACCGATTATACTAAAATTTAATGAGCTACAAAACTGCATACCCAGAACTTGCCTAAGAAATTGAATTGAAAAGTTGAAAATTTGTATGACATTTTTTTGGTGTTTTCAAAGAACGTAGAAAACAATAAAAAACCCATTAGGGCAAAAGAGAAAGCACGCCCCTGTTGCGCTTTTTCGCTACAATTATAACGAGTTGTCCCTTCTTGTTATCTACGTTCTTTGGTGTTTCTTGAATTTTCCAGCGTTCTACATATATGAAATTGAAAAAAAAATTATTCTGCTGGTTTTTGCTGTTGAACTAACAACGTTTTTATAAAGAAATAAGACAAATCTGGTATGGAAAATATAAATAAGGAAACGTTTATTTATTTACAATATACTTTTGGCATATTTACATATCGCAAGTTTAATAATAAAGAGAAGTATATTATTAAAAGTGCGATATTTGCACGTGTAAACCCCAGTCGGACTCCGTTTCGACCTTACCTACGCCACTGCCTCAACTACAACTGTACATATGTAAATATGTAACGGCTACTCTTTGTCTGCATTACAAATGCTTACATAGCGACAGTCGCGAAGTCGAGTGAATGCATCTACAATCTAGTGGATTATGCCATTTTTTGTCCATATTTGTTAGCTAGCGGATTTTGTTGGCGGACGGAGTGACTCGCCGACTCGTTCAGTTGACTAGTTTAACCAGTGATCGGACTACTACCACATTGTGGTAGATCTGCCACTTTTTTGATCATCTACCACATCTACCACACAAGGTCTGAAATCTACCACATATTCGCGTTTTTGAGTATTTTTATTTTTGCTTGACATAATTTTCTTAATTTTAAGAGCAAAAATTGTCCAACACTAAACACTAACAACAGGCAGAATGGGAGGTTAAAATAAACTGTAAAATAGTAAATTTTCTCAATATTCAATTTTCGACAGGGAACTGGTTTTATTGTGTTAAATTACAAAATATATGATTTATAAAAAGAATTAATAGCGAAAATGTTAAAAAACCAGCGATTTTTGTGAAAGTATTAGCAAATGCCAGTGCATCTCAAGTTTCTAAAACGTTGTTTAATTTTACTTGAGAATTTACAAAATCGGCAAATCCCAAGTAACGGTTTCTGCAACGTTTGTTCGCTACATCGTGATGTGATAAGAAGAAAAGCTGGCAGCGTTCCGCACGTTTGCAGAAATCTTTCAAAATATGTTCGAAAAATATCTTTGATATGGAAGGAACTGCTTTACACTGTCAAGGAAAAACATTGCCAAAACTCAACGCAATTTTTAGCAACTCCAACCTTGCACTCTATTATACTAAAATAATTTTTTTTTAGATTCTAATTAAAATGTTTGCAATTTAGGTGAGACCTAGCAGAATTTTTTTAATTTTTGTACAAAGTTTGATCCAAAACCGCAAGTCTACCACATTTTTTTGAAATCTACCACATTTTTTCCAGATTTTACCCCCAAATTTTTTTTTAATTCCGATCACTGAGTTTAACGGCTGCTGGACATTTTTTTTTTGCAAATTCGTGTATCTTCGCTGTTTGCCAGCAGGCTTTTCACCTTGACACCACATGAAGCAGATAGCGACTCTTATGGACTCGATCGACCATGCGCAAATATATACATATATGCATATGTAGGTATGTATGTAGATGTGTACACATGTATATATGTACTATACATTAGACTGCATCACTCCACTCAAATATTAAAATTTAAACGAGCTGGACCGATTTGAAGATACCTCCAAAAATTTAGTTTTTTATGAATAAAAATTGTCTCTTAAAATATTTTTTGAAAAAATGTCCTCAAATGACAAAACGGTTTAAGCTTAAAAAAATTACATAAAAATATTAAAAAAAAAGAAGAAAATTCAACGAAATCGTTATAATGAGATTTTTGATGCTGTTTTTTTTACGTTTTTCAAAGATCGCTATAAGAAAAACTTGTATAACTGAACCTAAACTCTTCCGATTCCGTGAAAAGATTTTTAAATATTTTTTTTTGCAGATTTTTTAAGCCCAATCTGTTTTTTCATCTGAGGGGACTTTTTTCCAAAAGTTCTTTAAGAAGCTATTTTTATTCATAAAAAACTCCATTTTTGGAGGTATTTTCAAATCGGTCCAGCTCGTTTAAATCTTAATATTTTTCCGAAATATTTTGGTGGACGTCTTAAAATAGAATAACTTTGTAATCCCGGCGGAAAACCCGCAAAATTTGTTGCGTTCTCCCTTCGTTCGACGGTATTGCCACGGGTAAGGGCTTACGGGCAATGCCATGCCCATGTAATTGTGATATTTGCTGGGTGTTTATAAGAAGTTTCCACCAGTTGTATGGGTGGACGGATTAGTTCGTATTCAGGCAGCTGGTTTGACAATTTGACTTGACATGAATGCATGCATTTGTTTGTTCGTTTATATGTATAAATGTGGAGGCCTATATACATATATATGTACATACATTCATGTCTATAAAGATTTGGATCTTTTTTTTGTATTTGATTGGATTGGAACTGGTGTATTTGCAAAACCGGTCTTTGTTGCAAATTTTGCATTTTATGCGATTGAGAAATAAGTATGTATATATTTATTTGTTATAATAACAAAGAAAAATTTGTGTTTTCTCTTTCACTTTAACTGCCACTTTTTTATATTTTTTATTTATTTACTTTTGTTATTTGTGCACCAAAGGCTATCAATTTTGTAGCACAAACGACCTTCGTTTCAATTTTCTTCGCCGGTCTAGTGTTGCTGCTGTCGTACAAAGCTGCAATTTTTATTTAACATTTTGTATTACTTTTTTCTAAGATGTACATATTTCAGTATGTGTATTTGACGCATACATACATATGTATCTACGTGTACAATCAACTGTTGCTGCTATTGTTGCAGCGTGATTGCAGTAATTGCAAAGTGTTTGTCGTTTCACGGATTTTTGCATTTTCCATCACTTAATTTGCTATTTTTAATGATTTTTGCACCTTATTTTTATGTTTTATCTCTTTGTATGTATGTATGGGAAAATGTATGTATCAATGTACATACATACAACATTTTTTTTTTCTGTAACTTACAAACTAAAGGAGTGCGATTTATATTCATGCAATGAATTGCAAATAATGTTTAATTATAATTGATGAATGAGTGATTGCGTCATTGCGCCATGGTATTAAGCTACAAAAAAAAAACCGCGGCGGTGTTGCTAAAAAAAAATGTATAAAAAGCATTTAATAGACAACTTCGTCAGTGACTTTTGCGAATTTTGACGATTTCAGTTTAAACAAAAGTGCCCGCCGATTATTGACTGCTAAAAAAATAAAATAACCTACATATCTTTAATGAAATTTATGGTGCTTTAGCATAACACTGAACCCATAAAATGTGCGGGCACAAATTAGAATCCTAATACTAAAAGTTACAAATTACGAAAAAGGGTACTTCTCAAGGATACTAATTGAATTCAGAAAAGGGCATTTAGCTGATGTTAGGCCTCTAGCCAAATGTCAAAAGTTAGAGTCACTCTACTGTTCACAGCTGTAACTATAGGGCGGCAGGGCCGGGCCCCGATCCGAGAGGGCCCTGGCCTAAGAGACCGTGAGCTCAGAAATAACTTAACATTTTTAACAAAACTAAGTACTTAAAACTTCTAATTTGTTTAAGGACTTAAAATCAATTATAGTTAAGACACACCTAAAGACCATATACATCAATATACTTATTTCTGAAAAGTATTTTTCTGTTACCAAACAATATCTCCTTTAATATTTTATCAAATTTATAGAATGATAACTTATTTTGAAGGGGAGAAGCTCACGCGCGTGAGAAATTTTTTTACGTTTTTTTTAAATTAGTTATTTATTTAAAAAAGAAAAGAGGTTTTAAAGAGCTGATAGCACTGTGGATCAAGAGCAGATAAATGTGTTACTGGATTCGTTAAGTGATTCGTTAGTTAAAGTGTTGTACCAAAATGTCTCAACAAAAATTAATATTGTGCGAGACGAAATTTGGCGGGTTCGCTAGTATACTCCACTTTCGTCGTCCTGCTTTCCTGAAGTATGTACTGCATTGATGTTATTTCTTCCAATTCCTGTGTCTACAGCTAGTGCTAAGCGATCATTTTCGAAACTAAATTTAAAAAAAAAACCTGTTTGAGAAACTTTATGGCACACGAAAGGCTACGTAACTGGGCTCTTCTCTCTATTGAAATTTGTATGGCTCTATCTTTAAACTTTAATGATTACATAGATTCTTTTTCAGAAACAGAAACCTCGGGGAAAAGGATTTTATTAATAAATATCTTATTAAAATTAAATTGTTATTTTAGTATAAATCCATGCTCTTGAAAATAAAATTTATTGGATATTTAACTAAAATGCACACATTGTTGTTAACAGTGTTGGGTAACTAAATACTTAAGTGGTTTATTAAAATTAAATAACAACGTGACCATTTTTACTGGGAGGCCCCATCCAAAGAATTTTCCACGGACCTCTGAGGGTATAATTACGCCACTGCTACTCTTCATGTGCATGCACACACAAAGTTATGCACATATATATGTATAAACAAGTGCATTATATTTCTGTCGAGACCGGTTCCAAGGTGAACCGGGAATTTGGACCTGTTTCGGTTCTCAAAAAATGTAGTAACATAAATATGCCCTATCGAAATAGCTAAAAAAGATATTTTATAAAATATCAATTCTCTGTAATGTCTAAAGTAATACTATGTCCACGTTGGGCCATAATCTCGAGTTTAACGTTTTGTGGTTATTAACATCTATCAAGTGTTCTTATTGGAGTTTTTAAGAAACTCAAGAGTTTAATTAGACAGCTGTTTGTTTAGTTTTTATTATTCAAATTTTGGCCTGTTCCCGTACTCCAGGATTTATACAGAAGTCAAGAAAAAGGGTTGCATTCCCATAAACACCAAATAAAAGTGGTGTTTAAGGTGAGTTGAACAAAAATAGTTTTTGCATGGTAAACTCCGAGTTTAAGAGCAGAGTTTAGTGTTAAAATCCAAAATGGCCCATAAAGTCAAGTTTATGGCAAGTCGTGAACATAGTATAAAGCACAGAATATAAATAAATGTATTACATTCATTCCTTAGTTGATATTTGTGTGGCGACATTTTTTTTTTGTAGTCAATAGACTGGTACAAGACAGCGCTGTTCCATTGAAAATTTCAACAAATTAATTTTCGTGATTGAGATAAAGAAAAATTCTTTGGGTGTTCACACCAAATTTTGGAAAATACCCAATCGGGTGACACTGCCTTTAAACTTGTATTTATACGGATATTTTTAAAGAATGAACTATAAAAAAAAACTAACCAAAATTAAATAACAGCAAAAATAATATTTTAAAACTTGTGAAAATTTGGTGCGGCTATAATTTGTTCAACTACTGGACACAAGTTTACAATGATTACTCGGCCGTGCTATCACAGTAGCACAATGCCTCTAAGCGCATTTCAAAATTTTCAGGCAATAGCCCCATGCGATTAACGATTATAGTTTTTGTTGTTTGTGTGAAATATTTTGTTTTTATCAGTATTCTTCTTTTAATCGAAATATGTTGAAATAAGTGAAACTACAAAAAAAAAAAATGCCAGAACGCCCCCCGAAAAAAAATCCAGGCTACGGCGCTGCTCACCATAACGTATGTCCATATCCTAATGAGAGGGCTAAAATGTAAATTGCGCCATTTTGTTTATAATGAAGTTAATTGAAATAAGTTTTTTTGTTTAATATAGTAAGCTTAATGAAGTAGATAATAAAGCAGAAAACTCTTTTCGTAGGTTGTGTAATAAGTTTTTATAATGATTTTCGGCTGACCAAAATATTTCGTGTCCATTCTTTATTTGAAGTGTACTATATTTTTAAAATTTTTTTTTGAAAAAGTACTATAAATATCTTAGAATGTGTTGGCAACCCTAAACACACTTCACCTCCTCTTTCTTGTTAACCATTTCATTTCTCTTTTGTTTTACCAATTTTTGTTGTTTGTATTTTTAAGTGAGAAAACGTCATCAATATTCACCCAAACAGCCTTCCTTCCACTTTTGCACACGTATTAACCAATTGGAAAGTTGCATAATCCGCTTAATAATAAACTCTGTGTTAATCAGCATTCGTGTGGCCAATCAAGCGGACGCACAAATGAAATGCTCGAACATAAAAAAAAATAATAATAATAAATGCAGCGACTCAGCAATCAGCCAAGTAATTCGAGCTGTCCATACACAAACACACAAAAATTCCACTTATACCATGCAAAAAATGCGACTACTCCGGGATGACTCCGGGAGCAATCGCGAAGGAAAATGCGACTAATACCACTTTTGGTCTCCTTGTATGGAATGAACTGTTCGCTTTTGATCGAGTGTGTCCTATGCAGAAACTAATTGTTCCCCTTTATACCCGAACGGGTATAAAATGCGAATAGTCACTTTTAAAAATAAAAATAAAAGATTTGCGCCAGTTACGATTCGAACCAGGGTGCGCAGGTTTGTGAAGCGAATACTCTCTCGTTGCGCCAGCGGCGCACATGAAATTTCACTGCCTAAGTGCGTAGATATCATNTGTTAAGCGAATACTCTCTGATTGTGCCAGCGACGCACATGAAATGTCACTGTCTAAGTGCGTAGATATCATTAAATCGTTAATTGTCCGCGTTGGAGATGAGTCGGGGACTAATTGATCTCCAATAATACCCGTAAGGGATGAGTCGAGACTAAATAATCTCTCATAATATCCGTTTGAGACTTGTTGCGACTAATTAATGCCCAATTGCACCCGACTGCAATTAATCTCGGAATACTCTCTTTAGATATTAGTCGCAAAACTTTTTGCAGGGATTAGTCAAATATTCAGAGGCTTCAATTGCTGCTTAAGCTACATACATACAGTTGCAACTACTTTTCAACAGCTTTCATTGCCGCTATTTAATTCATTTTTATTTTGCCAGTTGTTTTTTGTGATCATCCCCGACTGGAATGTTTGTGGTGGCGGCGATTGGTAAGGAGCAATTCGCTGTACATATGCATTCGTTTGTATTTGTATTTTCTGACTTTCTACTTTTAAGCCGTATTTTGTAATTGATNATAAAAGATTTGCGCCAGTTACGATTCGAACCAGGGTGCGCAGGTTTGTGAAGCGAATACTCTCTCGTTGCGCCAGCGGCGCACATGAAATTTCACTGCCTAAGTGCGTAGATATCATCAAATCGTTAATTGTACCCGTTGGAGATGAGTCGGCGACTAATTGATCTCGAATTATACCCGTAAGGGATGAGTCGAGACTAAATAATCTCTCATAGTACCCGTTTGAGACTAGTTGCGACTAATTAATGCCCAATTGCACCCGACTGCAATTAATCTCGGAATACTCTCTTTAGATATTAGTCGTAAAACTTTTTGCAGGGATTAGTCAAATATTCAGAGGCTTCAATTGCTGCTTAAGCTACATACATACAGTTGAAACTACTTTTCAACAGCTTTCATTGCCGCTATTTAATTCATTTTTATTTTGCCAGTTGTTTTTTGTGATCATCCCGACTGGAATGTTTGTGGTGGCGGCGATTGGTAATGAGCAATTCGCTGTACGTATTCGTTGGTATTTGTATTTTCTGACTTTCTACTTTTAAGCCGTATTTTGTAATTGATGTTGCTACAACATGTTGCATGAGTTGGGCAAAATTCCAAAGTTGTTTTAATCTCTTTTTTTCTCAACCAATTTGCTGCTGTTTAACAACTTCCTTGTGGCATTTTAGTGAATGTAAAAATTTAAATGAAAAATGAAATGTGCCATTCTTTTAGGGTTTATAGGCTGAGCTGCTTTCGAAAAGTGATTTACGATTTTCGCTGATTAAAACTGACTGTTGAGATTGATGGATTAAATTCGAATATAACTTGAGTGGTTTCGGTGATGTTTACAGAACGAGAGAGGGTTCCAAGCAATATTGGTTCATAACCAATACGACCGCCAGCCAATGTAACTATGATACCTTACCTTAATATGGAATTAAAAAAACTACTACGCCAATGAATTATTTTCAGTGTTTGGTAAAAATCGGTTTTTTTGAAGAAATTCCCAACTGAGGTACATGAGTTTTACAAAGTTTTATAAAAAGCGTGTGGCACCTCCCTTAAAAGTGGTACATTCAGGGGACCATAACCTTGGAACCATTGCGAATAGAAGCTAAAAGGAATGCCCTCTAGTAAACACACAGGGCGATTTTGGTAACTGTCCTTCAACTCACCACAGCCTTTCGTTAGACGAAAGTCTTTCGTAAGACAATTGTCAATTCTGGCAACTATCTTAAACGCTCTTTGCTGTCTTTCGAAAGACTAATTGAAAGAGAAAGAAATTAAATTAAAAAATATACATATATATTTTTCTTTTTCAACCATAAAAACTAATAAAAAAAAACAAATTAACTATAAAAAAAATAATAATAGTAAAATGAATGAATGAAAAATAAATAAAAATATTTTGAAAAATCAAATCAAATTAAACAATTATTATTATTTTTTTCTTTTCAAAATTAATTTCTAAAAATTAAATGAAATGATTAAATTTATATCTACATATACCTCGGTGAATTGCATGTGACTTTTATTTGAGTTGTGTAAACCAAATAATGCAATTAAACCAATGACCTAGAACAGTACCCGCTCTCAAAGCGGCCGACCAAGGGCCGTTAGTTAGTTTGAAGCATGCTTGAACAAAATGATTTGAAAACCATCATACAAAAAATTATAAATCGCACAGCGGAAAGAGGCAAAATTAATAACTGTAGATAAATTAGAAGCTGAAAAGTTTAATAACACTGCTGTGCAGGTTTTCATTTCGTTCAATTCTTTGTAGCTAGCTTTGCGTAATGAAACTTTTTTAAATAAATTAGCTATTCATTTGTTTCAAAGCGCACGTAATATTTATTACGTATGTACTTGACTTTTTTCACTTGTATTAATGTGTATATCTACATATACTTTTATTTTTAACATTCACTTAATAAACTAATTAGGTCCATAGCTGAAACGAATTGGCGCTGCAGCTTAAAAGTGAAAATAAAGCGTGCAGTGAAGAAAATGTACAAAAAACTACCAAAGCGGGCAAAAAACGAGAAAAAATTTTACATAAAAAAGGTGGAACTGCTTGGCGGTTTAGCAATGAAACCGGAACTACTTGACAGCCACCCTACCTAGCCTTTTACTCGCGTTCAACTGTTGCTGAAACACGGCTCTGTAGCGCTGCCGTAGCGGAATATTGTATTTGTTGTACTGAGCTGAATGAAATATTTGTTTTCGCTTTTTTTGCCCTTTTTCGCTGATCGTAGATAAAATTCTTAAACTAATTTCTAGATCACGCTGTGTAGGATTATGGAATTACTCTATAAAATACATATGTAAATACATATGTAAAAATTTTATTCTACATAGATTGTGATTGCTATACGTAAAAAATAAAAAGTTTAACTTCTTAACAAATTTTTAAAATTCGCATTACTTTTAACAAAAATATTTTTTATTGCAATAAGATCACATCTTCATCTTACTTTTTTCAATCTACAACTTAACTATGTGCATTAAAAAATGTTCATACTTACTAGTTTTGCTACTAAAATATTGCAGTTTTGGTATTTCTGAAAATTAGCGTTATATGGGAGCTAGGCGTGGTTATGGTCCGATTTTGCCCATTTTCAATACCATCCGTGCTACGCTAAAAAGAAGTACATATACCAAGTTTCGTTATCTATGCACAGACGGACGGACAGACAGTCACCGCTTAATCGATTTCTCTTTTCATTCTGATCATTTATGTATACATTTGTCTATATCTATCTCGAATCGTTTTGCCTTGTTACAAACAACCGTTATGTGAACAAAGTTATAATACCCTTGTGTACAAGTGCGCTCGGGTATAAAAAACTACTATTAGTGCTGTCACATGATGTAATTTCGATATGACAATTATGTATTAGAAGAAATGGTAAACTCTCTAGAAGTGTTTACACAGCAATCTTTATTTGTCTGCGAAATTTAGCTTCTATATATTTTTCTCTACTATTATACATACATACATATGTATGCCTAAAAATTATATTTAAATGTTGTTGTCTTTCTGCTTTAAAGAAATCTGATTATTTAGTTACAATATTGTCAGATGTACCAAAATAAACAAACTTTAAATTCATTCAGTATAGTTACAAATTAGAAATAAATCCACAATGAAATTTGCTTTGACGCCTTTGTGGTCTGCTTACACATTATCCATCGTGGAATTGGTTATGTTAGCTTAAACTTGTAGTATTATGTAGAAAAAACGATAAGTCTGCAGCAGGAAGCAGGCGCCAAGACTTGTTGCTCTGTGCACGCCACCTAGCATTTATGTAACTTGGGTGGCTGCCAAAGCAAAAAGGAGGAGTGTACATATGTACATACTAAGAACAGATTGGGCTGGATAACTACTAAATAGCGTGGGCCGAAATACCGCTTTTTTAGAATTTTGATTGGTAATAGCAAAAATATGGTTCATTACGCTCCAAAAACAATTTGTGTGAAAGATGACAATTTTTGGTCAATATTATAGGCTCACAAAAGAACAGGAACCAATGACAACTAAAAAAAAAAAAATAAACCTCTATTTTCTACAGTTCAGACTTTTTAATCTGACACATTTTTGAAAATAGAACGAATCGTGCAGATCTGATGGCACTGACCAAAAATGAAAATATGATTTTGTGCATTAGCAAAAAACGCATTACTTCAAAAAGTGCAAAAGATGAGGGGGTTTTTATTTCTTCTTTCGAAAGCTAAAACCCGTGTTATCTAAGGAAAATAATAAAAATAAGATATTTTTATATATACTTTTTATTAATTCCATTAAAATTTATAATTGTTTTCTGGAATACCGCAGGGACGCCCTGTGTTTAATTTTATTCCAAAATTTTTATTCCTGTATTTCCAAGGCGAATTTATATAAGGTGGTGTTGCTAGAACAGCTGCTTTAATTCGCCTCGGTACACATATGTCAAAACTCCTTATGAGTGAATGCGAAAGAAAGAGTGTTGGCATTTTCTTTCCCTCTTCCTCCTTGAGCGAAGAATAGCTGGAATTTGACATTTGTGTACCGAAAACGAAAACAAAAGACATGTTAGTTTTTGTTTTTGTACTACCGCTACCACCTTATATGAATTCGCCTTGTGTATTTCTCTATGGAAATTTCTGTTTACTCCTTTTTATTAGATAAATTACCTTTACAAAAACAGCAAACAGGTTCACATTGCAGACAATGAGTTTTTCGATTTTTGACCACTTAGGCGGCACTGTGCGCTGGTCCCAAATATTCTAATTTTTTTCTTTTTTATATTAGCTATACTTTGCCAATTTTTTGCAAATTTAGGAACAATTTCGATAGTTCTAACAGAAAAGCCATTATTTTTCATCACCGTGGAAAATTTTTGTTTATGTAAATGAGTATGAAAACACTAAACAGGCACAACTTTTAGAAACACGAATTAGTTAACTTATGGTTTTCCATACAATACCAAAATTGCAAATATGGGAAGTTGACAAAAATTTTTGTTAAATTTTTTATTTTTATTTTTATTTTTTAAATAATTTTTATAATCTGATCGATTTTCATCATATTATTATCATAAATCAGTAACAGTAAGTCTCGCTTTCAATTTGGCAATTATTACGTACCGATCGAGTAATATTTACCTAAGTTATATCGAAAAACTTAGGTGGATCTTTTTCTAGAAAATGTCACTTTAATTGTGTAAATAACTTTTAAATAAAAGAACCGGATTACAGAAAAGTGTCTAATTGGAGAGTCCACTAAAGGATTTCGCAGTGGCTTTTTCACATAATGGAATTACCTAACTAAAATATTTATATCTAAACACTTATTGCACGTCTCCTACTTTCATATAATGGCAAATTTAGAAACCGCCGGTGACTGTTGAAACCATTCCGATCCAATTTTCAAGACTACATAAATGGACTTAAAATGGGCGTTTCCAACTTTAATTGTATTTTGTTAATGTATGTAAGTAAATACTAATGTCCTCGAAACTAACCACACCATGATTCACCATGATTTTGAAAACTGACCAAATCGGCGTGACCAAGTCCATGGTCCTTTTAATATTATATAAACATCCGAAAATATAAAAACGTTTCAAATAAATCTCTTCTCACTTTTATATATTTTTCACTTGGTTGCTGAAGTAGTGGGGAATTGAAAACTCACAGGGGAAAACTATCGTTTTTTTTAGTTTTATCTTAATATCTGAAAAACTTGTAGTCTTATTAAAAATTATATATGAACGTAAGATACTAAATTTAATAACCCTTAATTTAATATATCGTGCTGTTTATAACAATTAACTCATTCCATAGATATTACGAGCCGAAGTTTCATTTTCATAATTCATACCATCTGAATCGATTGCGCGGGCTAAAGATAAGTTTAAAATTAATCTTTCGCGGCCAGTAACAAACAATTATTTTCCCCATACAAAATCGACCCAGCCTAGTATACACCATGTTCTAATATAATTTTCACAATTATTTTCATTAACAACTTTCTGCTTTAATTATTTATGAAAATATAATTCGTTCCATAATATAAACCACATAAATCTAAGTTTCACACTTTATGTAAATAAAGTTCAGAAATACTCAAACAATTTTCAACTTTTTATTCAGGATCTCTAGGAAATTTCGATTATGCAGTTTTGTAGCTCACTCAATTTTAGTCTGCAAAGTGCGAGGTTTAACCGGCTGAAAAATCGTGTTGATTTTTCAGATTTTTTTTTAGACTACTTTTGCGGTTTTTTTATATACCAAGTTCAATTTTGGTTTTGATTTTTTGAAATTATGTTGCTTACGGTCTTTCGCATTTTATTTCATAAGGAATTCGTGAAAAAATCCGTCATAAAAAAAACAAAATAAATCTCAAAAATCAACAGGATTTTTCAGCCGTTTGAAACTTGCACCCCCTTGGACTAAAATTGAATAGGCTAAAAAACTGCTTACTCGAAATTTTTTAAGAAATTCTGAATAAAAAATTTAAAATTTTTTGAGTCTATGAGAACTTTACATAAAGTTTGAAACTTCGATTTATATGGCTTATATTAAAGAATGAACTATATTTTCATAAACAATTAAAGCAAACGATTTTTCATGAAAATAATTGTGAATATTATATTAGAACAAGGTGTACACTTTTTTGTGTACATATGTATACATAGACTTAGTAGTACATATGTATGTATGTAAAATTATATCAAAGCAATATGCCAAATGTAATTAGTTTATGTGCCTATTTTTCCGCTATACGGATATGGCTACCGCTGCCGCTGTCACCGCTGCCGTCGGTGTTGGTGGAGATAAGGTGACGACAATGAAGTGGCGCTTGTTGCTGGTATATCGTTGTATTAAATTGATCTGGTTATGTAGCAAAAAAGGCATGGGCAACAGCAGTCGCCTCGCAGCCATTCACTTCGTCTAAGCGTTCGCCTCCCACGCGTTTTATACGCGACGCGCTGATTGTGGGTGTCGGCACACAGTAACCACTCAACACACTACCTAACAAATGCTGTGCTATTTTTATCTAACCGACTGTTCCTTCTGTAAGGCTTTGCGGAACCGACAAACGTTGTAGCAAACATACGCGCAGATAAAGCTACAAAAGTGCTCACGCGTCACTACATTAACACCAAACAGAAATACGAATTATCTTTGCCTACATTCGCTCATCCGCGTACATATCCTTTTCTCATACATTTCGTGGGCGCTTGTAGGTAGTGGATTCCGCAATCAACGCTTACTCTCACTCTCTCTCTTTGTCCGTCGCTTATCATCTTCAAAGCTGCAATTCCTTTAGCCCACTTGAGCAGCCTTTGTGGCTGCTTAGCGCATTAAATGCGTTGGCGTAGCGCTCCTTTCATGCGTCAAAAGCGTTGGGTGATATCACACTCGGTAGACATTAGGAATGTTAATCCCGGGATCTCAGGTCCCGAAAATCCGGGGATTATTTGCCAAGAATTTGCACTGATGGCAATAATAGAAACTGCTTTTGTTGAACAGTATTGGCTATATTTATTTATTTTTTTTATTTAATAATTAATATTTTTTTATAAATGTCTAGCTCATCATACATATAACACCGTGCGATAGTAAATTTTTCACGCAAAAATCCATATATTCGCGAAACCATGGACCAAATATAGTAAAATTGCGCTTTTAGTTTTTCACTCTGACGACAGTAATTAAAAATGATTTAAAAAATTCAGATTAAATTTTTTGGTGCATAAAGACTGGTAAGTATTGAAAATGTCCTTTTAAAATTATATCCTTGATATTTCGCAATATTTGTTTTTGAAAAAAATATATGTTAACCACTTATATAAACTCGATAACATTCTCGAATTTCGTCCTTCTAACTTTATCCGCTTAAAAAATTACCTTTTTGTCCTTGGGAATTCAAAAAATTTTCGTTATAACGACATCCCGAAAATCCCGGGATCGTAAAAAGCGAAAAAATTAGCAACCCTAGTAGGCATTCATTTCATTGTTGCGCCACCATCATCCGGTAATTGTCGTCACTGGGCTTGCGAAGGCTTGATAATGAATTATGATAATGCCATCAGCCGGTTGCCCAGCTGGTCGGTTAGGTGTGTAATTGGAAAGTGCGTACGCTAGTATCTGCAAATTGTTGTTCCATTCTCTTTCGATTTCATTTCTGATTCTTCATTGTTTTTGTCATATTTTGCATATTTACGTAAACAAGTTTTGCTATATAAAAAAAAAAATAATAATAATATATCGAGAACTGGCATGCCTGTAATAACGCGCAACCACGTGCCGGATTTATGGCGGAAATGTTGTAATATTTTAATTCATGTTTGCAGTTGAGTGCGGGAAACTCGGCGTTTCTAAGAATTGTGTGAGATAATACTTGTAAAAAAGGTGTGCCGTTTATTAATAGTGTTTTTTTTTGTTTTTGTTGGCCTACAAGGAACTTAAGTACAATAAACTACATAAGGAAATGTAACATTTATGCTGGTGTTTATTCGATTCCATTTTTTTCCGATACCGATGCCGACTAATCGGCTTATGAGGAAAGAGTCGGCCGATGCTGATTACACGAAAAAAAATTACAATCAAATTTATTAATACAAAAACAAAGTTTATTTAGAAATACTTAATTAAATTAATTTGCTTGTTATGTAGTTTAGCATAACATAAATACGCATAGATACAAGTATATATGTATACTGAAATAAGAATCGGCAAAACTGGCCGGTAAATATGCCGCATATAGTACATATGTGCCGCTACTACCCGATGCCGATGCCGATTATGGGGTCAGGCTCTACTTACATATATGTGTGTATGTATATTAGGGTGGTTTAAAAAAAAGTAAAATCAGGATTTTAATGCTCTCACCTCCAAGGATTGTTCCATAATGAGGAAAAAACGTTGACCCTGTTTTTTGATTTTGAAATCAAAAATATTTAGAAGTCGCTAGAGGTCCATCGCCTTTTTAATGGCAAAAACATCTGCCTGAAGAAAGCTACCATACTCTGGCAGTTCATATGATTCCCTTTTCCATGTAGGACCTACCCATATTAATAAATATGTACAAATATATGTTCACAAATGCATGCACCGAGTCAATCAAAATAATTGCCTGGCGCCAACCTTCTGCCTCAACAGTGGCTTTGACATTCGTTCCAAAGTACAGAGTCCGAGATCAGACTACGTAACATTCGTCCAAAAAGGTTCGACTCTATCCTAGTGTGACCGTAGGGCCTGCACAAAAACAGCCTCAAAGCATTAAGTCTGGAGACCCTTCTAGACCGTCAATGTGGTTCTGAGTGCTAACGATTTCCGTGAAGATCTATGGGAGAGGGAAGGAGCACCTCAGCCACATAGGGTACAACGGAGGCTGTCTTCGCCCTCTCAAATACGTGGAGCCGCCTCGAAATTTTGATATCGAGCATTATTCCAAGGTACTTACTTATTGATTTGCTTCCGCCAAAAAATCGATGCCCTCAATACCGGTGGATAATCTTATATTTCCTGGTAAAGAGTAGGCTAATTGGCTGATTAGTTTGCTTAGGTTTGGCAACCACTTCCCGCTTAGTTCATATGACGGGGACGTCATCCGCGAAGGCTGTAAGCTCAGCAGGACCTCCTTGTATTTTCTTGAGTATCCTGTTGACAACCAGCGACCAGAATAGTGAAAAGATCTTATTGGCAATAAATTAATCTTTTTTTTGTCCTTGCTTTGTCTTATTAATCCGCAGCCGCTAGAAAAGAAGAAAAGGAAAAAGATCACACACACACACACACACATACAAACATACCGAAAAATGATTGATTCATAAATCGGCAAATCAACATTTGAACCCGCCATGTATTGAAAATTTGGCGATTCACTACGGTTTTGGTTAATTGACGTTTTTTGGTTGGTTTCGTAGTTGGCGGCTCATTAGCCAACTTCTTTACGCCCAACACGTTTTGAGCGTTTTAGCTACTTTTTTTTATAACAACCACAAATTTCTATAACTTCGATTTATTTTTGGTTAAACTTTTTACGATTCGCCACGGCTTTGTCTGCAATGCAGAGCATGAATTGTCTAGTTGCACGTAAGCATGGAATAAATAGCAAGCACAGCAAGTGTTGTTGGTGGTAATTTCGCTGCCTTTGTATGTGTCAGGTGTGTTGGTTGATTGAAGTGCGTATGTGAATGTCGAGTGTCGGTGTGTAAAGTCAACACACGACAGTTAATGAACAGTTAAAATGAGTTGCACGCGCTACGCGTTCGCAACTCAGCTAAATACATGCTTGTGTACCTACCTACCCGGTAAAAAATACGATTACCACAGAAATTAAAATGGAATCGAATTGGGCGAAGGGAATCGCTTACCCTTTCGCTTCAAGAAGGCATTATTTTAACTTGGACCTGTCCTTGGCCGTAAGCCCTTACCCGCAGCATTACCTTCGAACGAAGGCAGAACGCATGGATAAACAGAATCCAGTGAAGTGAAAAAAGAATGCCTTACAGGGAAACTAATTTAGAATGCCTACGTCGTTTAAAGTACAAAACCGCGTATCGTCATTCTGCAAAACCACGTAACTGACATTTGCTGCCAAAAACTGGATTTACTCACACAAGCTCGTGGCTCAATCCTTTCCATTCGTCCTGACATTCGTACCGGCAATGCCTACAAGAAGCGAGAAAATTAGAAGGCATTATAAGGTAATTCATTCTAGAACACGTTACCATTAAAAGCGATTACCGATTTTTTGCTGGGTATCTAGATACGTACAATCAAAAAAAAGCAAAAAAAAAAACAAATGGCAGGCATGTGAATGTGATCAATGTAGTGCGATAATGCCGCAACACAGCTTTGGTAGGAAACAGCAACGGCTCGGTATATGCTCATGGAATTTATTTTATTTCATGCATTGGCTTTAATTGTATTTTTAAGTTGTGTGCTCTATAATGTGTGCATATTTGATCTACATTTTGGTTAAATTGTAGTAAGATCACACATAAATATATTGGTATGTATACGCTTGTGGAAGCGTGTCGGTAACCCACTGCGACAAATTTTTCCTACATAAAGGGCAGAGTAGTCATTTATTTGGTTATTTCACCTGAAAGGAAGTCCCAAAGAGAATAAAGCCAATAGTACTTTGAGTATCCAGCAGATTTGTATCAAATATTAATTCTGCCTTCACCCTTTTCATACTTACGTACATATATGTACATATATATATATATATATATGTATATGTATAAGCAAATCTAACGACTTGTTTTAGTTTAGTGTCACTTCTTTTTCTCGCCAGAGAAAAGACGCTCAAACATTCTTCTCGCATATATCTTAATCAAAATTATAATAAATCAATAAAAAATAAATAAAGTATTAAAACAATTTTAGCCTTAAATCGTTTATTTAGGCGAAAGGGTACCGAAATTACTCATTTGTTTTACTGTCACTCGAAAAAATCAGAAATTTTTTTCAATAACTTTGGGAAGTTTTTAAATTGAATGTTCATAATGTAGGCAATGGACACCGGCATCAAATACAACATATCTGTGAAGTTTTGTAATTTTTGAAATTTTAAAATTTTTTTTCAATTTTAATAAATCTCCACTGGGTATCCATAAATATGTAACTCTTTATTTCTATATGTATATAGTTGCATATGTGAATGGAGCATGTAAGTATGTATGTACATAATTTCACGCTGACTGCCGGTTACATATATATTAGGTGTTGCTGCCGCACTTTTTGATCAAATTA